>NC_053162.1:7330068-7630068 GCF_016835505.1 Polypterus senegalus
CAGGGTTCGCTTCCTGGGTTCCCCTTCCCTGGGTGGAGTTTGCATGTTCTCCCCGTGTCTGCGTGGGTTTCCTCCTGGTGCTCCAGCTTCCTCCCACAGTCCAGAGACATGCAGGATAGATGCATTGGCAATCCTAAATTGTCCCTGGTGTGTGCTTGGTGTGTGTGTGCCCTGTGGTGGGCTGGCACCCTTGCCCAGGGTTTGTTTCCTGCCTTGTGCCCTATGTTGGCTGGGTTTGGCTCCAGCAGACCCCCATGACCCTGTGTTAGTATATAGCGGATGTGGATAATGGATGGATGGATCTACAAAGTATTCATCACTTCATACAGTATGCTAGACAGTATCAGTTGTTTCGCTCTGCACGACTAGTGTGAAGCTTATTCTGGTAGCACTGAGAGCCAACCTTGGACTGAATGCCAAGGTGTCCACTTACACACACACACGAACACACACAAGCCAAGTGGGACTAATTTAGACAAGCCAAGAAACTCAGAAGCCATGTCACATTAGATGACTTTTCCAC
The DNA here is from genome assembly GCF_016835505.1 of Polypterus senegalus. Classification (NCBI taxonomy): domain Eukaryota; kingdom Metazoa; phylum Chordata; class Cladistia; order Polypteriformes; family Polypteridae; genus Polypterus; species Polypterus senegalus. Next base: position 7,330,592 of record NC_053162.1, read on the forward strand.
TAATTTCTAATCATGGATTTCACTTACATATTTGTTGCGAGTTGGTGGCAGTTGCGGCCCACTCCTTTGATGACCAGTCATGAAGTGTGACATCCCGGGTGACTCAGTCTAACCACTTTGTCACAGGTGACGCTTATGTGGATGAAAGCTCAGCCTGAAATACAATGCACAGAATGCAGTGGTGAGTTTAAAAGGAACAGGGGGTTGGCTTTGCACCTCCCAAACAGAAGAGAGGCTCGTCTGCCTGATGTCTCATGTTTTATTTGCCACGACAGGACAGAAAAGAGGGGGGGAAGGGGCTGGAGATTGCGGCAGAACTTGCCATACTTTGAATGCTTTTGTACAGCGCGTTTTCAGAAAAAGGGGCGAACTCGAGATATTTTTCAAAAATGTAAAACTGTACTGGAAAGTCTTCATGGACTTGTGTAATTTGACATGCCCAGCAATTTTCTAGTGTTAAGATCGGCCAAATCTGGTCAGCAAGTCTGACATACCCCACCAATAGAAGTCGTGTAACATGACTCTGGCTAAACACGCACATCTTTGGAGAAGTGGGAAGAAAACGGGACCACCAATGCAGATATTAGGACGGGGTGGATCAACCATCAGGGCATTCTGGGTGCACGCCTAGGGGACTCATAATACCTAGGGATCTTTTAAAATGATGGAGTATCTGTTGGCTGAAATAAGAAATCTGAAAAACGAGAGGAGACCATTCAGTCTATTGAGCTCATCCGTTTAGCTCAGAGCTTAGTTGTCCCAATATCTCATTCAGTCCCACACAAGACATGGGGAAAACATGCAAACTCCACACAGGGATGACTAGGGATGTGAACCCAGGACTCCATACTGCAAAGAAGCAATGCTGCCACTGTGCCACCTTGCTGCCCTAACATCTCCTTCAGATTCTTCTTAAAGCTTCTCCCGGTTTCTGCTTCAACTCCATGTCTCTGCAGTTTGTTCCAGAATCCCACAACTCTTTGCACAAAGAAGTCCTTCCTGGCTTCAGTTTTAAATGCCCAACAAATCTCGACATGACCTACGTGACCAAGGCACAGAGCTTCACCCCCCAATTGATCAAGTGATCAAGTCCCCCCACCATAATTAACAGTGAGAAACACCGCACTGCATCAAACGAGCTGGTGTTAAAAGTACAATCAACTCCCTGTTAAAGAGTCACCCGGGGGCCTGTGAGGGGCCAAATCCAGCCAGGGCTCAAAGTGCAAAACGGCGACAGTGGTATCCACTGCCAACACCATTCTGCTCTCCAAGAAATCCTGTCATCCAGAAGAGATGAAATGAAGCCAAGTCCCACTTGGTCCCCTGTGAGACTATTTTGGTCTGCAGTTCTTGAATTGCATCCATTCCCCTGTCCTCCCTTTTCTTAAATATTTAACAATCCCGTTTAAGCTGGCAAGTCGGGTGAGACATTTCATTTTGGAAGACTGTGACAGTAAGTCAGTGGAGGAGATGAGGATGAGGCCCTGCTGTTAAATATTTATGTGAAATAGCATGTCGGTCGAGAGGGAAAAAAATATATATAAGCAGCACGTGTGTCCCAAGCCCTCACCCTAACCTCTGACGGCACTGGGGCCTCGCGTTTCCCCCACTGAACGGGAATATTTTCAAACACAACAGAGCCTCGCTTAATTCTGTAACAAGGGCTGGGGGCAAAGCCAGAGCTTCACCTTGTAGCATTGAGAGAAAAAGAGAAATGAACCCTGGACAGACCACCCGTCTACTCACTCAGTCAGTAATCAAGTAAAAGTCAGTGTTGGGCTGTTTGGGGACAGGTGTTACAGGACAGGGGCACAGAATTGATCACAATGAGTCAAGAGCAAAAATCAGTTTAATACATTGGCAGAGATTTCTAAAATCCTGTTCTCCCACCGTCATTCTGGGCTATTGAGTGGTGCTTGATGTTGGGGGAATAAAGAATTTAAATGATTTAAACAGAAGGTTGCAAAAATGTGAAGGGGTCTGAATACAGTTATATAGTTCCTTTCCTATCTATCTATCTATCTATCTATCTATCTATCTATCTATCTATCTATCTATCTATCTATCTATCTATCTATCTATTATATAGTGCCTTTCATATCTATCTATCTATCTATCTATCTATCTATCTATCTATCTATCTATCTATCTATCTATCTATCTATCTATCTATTATATAGTCCCTTTCACATCTGTCTATCTATCTATTGTAATAAAGGCGCTATATAGCGGCCGATCCGACACAGACTGATGCTGAGGCACGTGTAAAATCAACAAGAGTTTTTATTTTCCTTCAGCTATGAGACACTTCTTCCCTGTGTCCCACAAGTCCAACACAGTCCAAAGCACTTAAACACAACTAAACCAATCCTTCCTCTGGCACCACCACTCCTCCCAGCAACCTCTTCCTCTTCCTCCCAGTTCTGGCCCTCAAGTGGTGGTCGCTGGCTCCCTTTATAGTTCACCCGGAAGTGCTCCAGGTGCTTGATCACTTCTGGGTGTGATGAATTAGTTGCCCAGACGGGCTCAAGAGTCCCAAATATAGCGCCCCCTGGTGGCCACCCCAGATCCCCAAAGGGTTGTGTAGAACTCCATCTCCCATAAAGCCCTGTGGGAAACTGAGGCAGCAGCGTCACCCAGGGAGGCTGCCACCAAATGTCCCGAGGAAAGTACTGCGAAGTCCACGACTGCTCCCCCAGAACATATGCTCTATCTATCTATCTATCTATCTATCTATCTATCTATCTATCTATCTATCTATCTATCTATCTATTATATAGTGCCTTTCATATCTATCTATCTATAATATAGTGCCTGTCACATCTATCTATCTATCTATCTATCTATCTATCTATCTATCTATCTATCTATCTATCTATCTATCTATCTATCCCTCCTTATTTGTAACACACCTTTGGTTGGTGTTCCTTATGAACGGCACTGCACACAATGGTTATTCTTTCATGTTTTTGTGTCACAATGTTCAATCCAATTTCAGTTTCTCTGATAACCCATCCATCATCATCATCATCACTTTTGCTCTTTCAAAAACTTAATTTTTTGTCCTTTGCCATGTCTTCATCTTCTGTCCCGTTTTATGTCCTCTCATGGTCGTCTCTTTATTTCATTCCTGAGTTCCTTCTATTTTTTCCTGCTAGTGTCAGTTTTCCCCCAGTGAAGTCCTTGCGTCTGATTTTGTTATTTTCAGTTTGTTGTCTTCAGTTTCAGGCTCCCATTCATATATTATTAAGTCTTTTTTTTTGTACTAAGTCATTCATTGCCCACCATTAAACTCCTTTTACTATATTTACCATTCCCATTTCCTCTTCTCCATTTCTATTTAGGTGCCCATTTTTCTCCTTTTTCGTCTCTCCCTTTTGCCGCACTTCCTGAGCTCTCATACATCTCCATGTTCCGTTGACATTCTCTTCCTGCTAGACATATGGAATTTTTGTCAGTTGTGCTAATTGAGTTGGCAGTGCCTCATGCAAGTTCATCCTCCCTATACATTCTTGAATTCCTTTCTTTTCTTTGACCCCCATATGCTTTTGGACATTTTAAACATACAGCAGGGTGCCAAAGTATTCAGTCCCCTTCAAAGTCATCCTGATTTTCTGCATGAGTAAATATTCACACACTTTTATATCCACTCAGTATTTTGAACATGAAGTCTTAAGCTGTAACAACACGTTTCCAAAGTCAAAATAAACCATTTTCTGTAGATATTGAACTACAGAAGAAAAACTCCAAGTGAGCGTTTCCCTCAGTATTCAGACCCTCCACATTCAGAATTTGTTGAGAACCCATTTGCTGCAATAACAGCCTTCATACTTTTGGGGTAAGCAGTGGCAGTTCAGGGTGATGTGTGTAGATGGGAGCAGAACTGGCTTAGACACAGAAGGTAGAGGGTGATGGTGCGAAGAACCTTATGGGCCGACATTAAGAGTGGCTGACCAGCAGGGGTCAGGCTGGATCTGCAGCTATTTTAATTAATTAAAAAAATGTATGACTTGGAAAGGAATATAAAGAACAAGCTGGTTAAGTTTGCAGATGATGCCAAGTTAATAGAATTGGCAGATAATCAAGAATCCTTTGAATTGTCACAGAGGGACTTGGACAGCATAATGTTTTGGGCAGATTTGTGGCAGATGAAATGTAATGTCAGTAAATGTCAAGCATTACACATAGGAAGTCAAAATGTGAGGTTTAAATACACGACAGGAGGTCTGAAAATCAAAAGTCCACCTTATGAGAAGGATTTAAGAGTCATAGTGGACTCGACACAATCAACTGCCAGGCAGTGTTCAGAAGCCATTAAGAAGGCTAACAGGTTATATAGCACCTTGATATGTGGAGTACAAGTCACAGGAGGTTCTGATCAAGTCTTTATAACACACTGGTGAGGCCTCATCTGGAGTCCTGGGTGGCGTTTTGATCTCCAGGCTACAAAACAGACATAAGTGAGGTCAGGTTAGGGAGCTTGCACTGGTATAGCGTGTCGACGCACCCATCACACGACAAAACAGCTTGAGATTCTGGTTGGCAACCCCCCAGGCAGACACACGGTCCAGTCCCTCCCCCAAAAAGGACCATCTATCTGCCACAGCCAGGTGTTACGTGGGCATTCCCTGGACCAGGCGATCAATAATGAGGGTCCTGGTAGCCAGATCACCCTCAGGTAATCGAGCCACATGGCTGTAGTGCCGTAACTGACGCTCCCTCACAATGCAGGTCATGTGTCTCATTCAGGATCCCATGAGCAACAGAAAGTCAAACCAACGGGACCCAAGGATTCTCTGAAGAGACACAGGAGTCCAGTCTTCATCTCAGGTCACTGGATAGCGTCCATGTCTCATGTCTCAAACAGGAAGCACCAGGGCTCTAAAGACTTGGACCTTCGTCCTTTTTTGTGGAGATATCAGGAGCGCCACACACCCCCTTCCAATGACCTCATGACCCCCCATGCTCTCCCAATCCCTCTACTGTCTTCATAGGAAGAGTCATCAGAGTCACATGTATGCCACTGCCGAGGTAAGTAAACCTCTCAATGACGAGGTCGACGCTCAGACGCAGACAGGCACACTGACGATGGCCGTGCCCAAGAGGTCATTAAAGGCCTGGATGTTGGTGTTTATCAGGACACTCACAGGCCCAGACACTCAGATTCTCTTGAGACCCCCGATCAGAGCCTCCATTGACTCCGCAAAGATCACAGCATCGTCAGCGAAGTCAAGATCAGTGAATCTTCCTTCCCCACCGCCACAAGACCCCACAACCCTGCCCAACACCCAGTCCATGCCAGCATTGAACAGAGTAGGAGTAGAACACAAACCTGATGGACCCCAGAATCAACTGGGAAAAACGCAGAGGGTCTGCCTCCAATCTGCACAGCACTCACAGTACCAAGTGTACAGGCCGGCCATGATATCCAGCAACCTTGAGGAGATCCTGTGAAATCTCGGGATGAACCACAGTGGGACATCAAAAAAAGAACATAGCAGCACTAGAAGAGAAGAGTGACTAGGCTGATTCCAGGGCTACAGGAGATGAGCTATGAGTAAAGATTAAAAGAGCTGAGCCTTTAAAGGAGATGAAGAGGAGACCTGACTGAAGTGCTTAAAATTATGAAGGGAATTAGTCCAGGGAATCGAGACGGTGACTTTAAAATGAGTTCATCAAGAACACGGGGACACAGTTGGTAACGCATTAAGGGTAAATTTCACAAAAGTGGTAGGAAGTTTTTCTTCACGCAGAGAACCACAGACACATGGAATAAGTGACCAAGTAGCATAGAGGACAGTAGGACTTGATGTTGCTTTGAAGGATTTAGGTGGGCAGAATGGACAAGCTCTGTTGGGCTGAATGGCCTGTCCTGGTCTAAACACAAGATCTTTCAGCTTAATGGTGAATCAACAACAACATTTATTTCTATAGCACATTTTCATACAAAAAGTAGCTCAAAGTGCTTTACATAATGAAGAATAGAAAAATAAAAGACACAGTAAGAAAATAAAATAAGTCAACATTAGTTAACATAGAATAAGACTAAGGTCTAATGGCCAGGGTGGACAGAATCACATAGTGAAAATTAAGAGGCAATTGAATTTAGGAGTAAAGCCAGAAAGCACTTCTTTATGCAAAGAGTTGTGACAATCTGGAACAAACCACCGAGACATGGAGTCGAAGCAGAAACCTCAACACCTTTTGAGAAGGATCTGGATGAGATACTGGGACAGCTTAGCTATTAACTAAACTAATTAGGTTGATGGACTCTCGTTTGTCAAATTTTGTCCTAAAAGTTTCTTTCTAATATTTTATTTAACACCTTTGGGATGAATTGGATCTTCGTTTACAAGCCAGGTCTTCTTGCCCAACATCCGTACCTGAACTCACAAAGTCTCTTTTGGCTTAAAGGGCACAAAGACACTTAAAGCATAATGGAAGAAGAGTGGAGGATTTTATGGCCATAAATGTTTGGACAACTCCATATTAATAGTCATAGTTTTGAAATGGGATGTCCTTCTTCTTCTTCTTCTTCTTTCGGCTGCTCCTGTTAAGGGTTGCCACAGTGGATCCTCTTTTTCCATATCTTCCTGTCCTCGTCATCTTGTTCTGTTACACCCATCATCTGCATGTCCTCTCTCAGTACATCCATAAACCTTCTCTTAGGCCTTCCTCTTTTCCTCTTACCTGGCAGTTCTATCCTTAGTATCCTTCTCCCTCCCTCATCTCTCCTCTGCACATGTCCAAACCAACGCAATCTCGCCTCTTTGACTTTGTCTCCAAACCGTCCAACTTGAACCGACCCTCTAATATCCTCATTTCTAATTCTGTCCATCCTCATCACACCCAATGCACATCTTAGCATCTTTAACTCTGTTACCTCCAGCTGTGTCTCCTGCTTTCTGGTCAGTGCCACCATCTCCAGCCCTTATAACATAGCTGGTCTCACGACCTTCCCTTTTACTCTTGCTGATATCCGTCTGTCACAAATCACTCCTGACACTCTTCTCCACCCATTCCACCCTGCCTGCCCTCTCTTTTTCACCTCTCTTCCACAATCCTCATTACTCTGTACTGTTGATCCCAAGTATTTAAACTCCTCCACCTTCGCCAGCTCTACTCCCTGCATCCTCACCATTCCACTGACCTCCCTCTCTCATTCACACACATGTATTCTGTCTTGGTGGTCCTACTGACCTTCATTCCTCTCCTCATATCTCCACCTCTCCAGGGTCTCCTCAACTTGCTCCCTACTATTGTTACAGATCACAATGTCATCAGGAAACATCACAGTCCACGGGGACTCCTGTCTAATCTCATCTGTCAACCTGTTCATCACTATTGCAAGTAAGAAATGGCACAGAGCCAATCCCTGATGTAATCCCATCTCCGTCACTCCTACCGCAGACCTCACCACGGTCGCACTTCCCTTGTTCATATCCTGTACCACTCTTATGTACTTCTTTGTCACTCCCGACTTCCTCATACAATACCACAACTTCTCTCAGTCACCCTGTCATATACTTTCTCCAGGTCCACAAAGACGTAATGCAACTCCTTCTGGCCTTCTCTACACTTCTCCATCAACATCCTCAGAGCAAACATCGCATCTGTGGTGCTCTTTCTTGGCATGAAACCATACTGCTGCTCACTAATCATCACCTCACTTCTTAACCGAACTTCCACTACTCTTTCCCATGACTTCATGCTGTGGCTCTTCAGTTTTATCCCCCTGTAGTCACTACAGCTCTGCACGTCCCCCTTAGTCTTAAATATCTGCACCAATACACTTCTTCTCCACTCTTCAGGCATCCTCTCACTTTCCAAGATTCCATTAAACAATCTGCTGAAAAACTCCACTGCCATCTTTCCTAAACACCTCCATGCATCCACAGGTATGCCCAACAAGCTCACATAGTTGTGATGGTCAGTTGTTCACCAACCTTTGGACATGCAGTGTAAGATCAAACCAGGAAAAATGGTTGGACAACTCCAAATTGAGGGCCATGGTTTTGCAATGGGATGTCCAACAAACTCATATAATTGTGATGGTCATGTGTTGATGAACATTTTGCCATGTAGTGTAAGAACAAACCAAGAAAAAATGGTTGGGCCACTCTATCCTAATGGACATGGCTTTGTAATGGGATGTCCGACATGCTCATATAAGTGTGATGGTCAAGTGTCTAACAAGCTCATATACACGTGCATCTCAATAAATTAGAATTTAATCGAAAAGTTAATTTATTTCAGTAATTCAATTCAAAAAGTGAAACTCCTATTATATTTTGCTGATTATGGCTTCTAGCTAATGAAAACTCAAAATTCAGTTTCTCAGAAAATTTGAATTTTGTGAAAAAGTTCCATATTGTAGACTCCTGGTGTGACACTCCACTCAGCTAATTATCCCAAAACACCTGCAAAGGGGTCCTGAGCCTTTAAGTGGTCTCTCCGTCTGGTTCAGTAGGTCACACAATCAGACCGATGACTTGACAATTGTCCAGAAGACAGTCATTGAGACCCTCCACAAGGAGGAGAAGCCACAGAAGGTCATCGCTAAAGAAGCTGGCTGTTCACAGAGTGACGTATTCAAGCAGATTAATGGAAAGCTGAGTGGAAGGAAAAAATGTGACAGCAGAAAAAGGTGCATAACTAACAGGGATAAGTGCGGCCTTGAGAGGAGTGTGAAGCAGAGCCCATCGAAGAATTTGGGGAGATTCCCAAGGAGTAGACTGAGGCTGGAGTCAGTGCTTCAAGAGCCACCACACACAGACGTAATGGGGACGTGGGCTACAACTGTCACAGCATTCCTTGAGTCAGGCCACTCCTGAACCAGAAACCACGTCAGAAGAATCTTACCGGGGCTAAGGAGGTAACTGACTGAACTGTTAACAGCTCAGTGGTCCAAAGTCATCTTTTCAGATGAAAGTCAATTTTGGAAATCAAAGGTCCCAGAGTCTGGAGGAAGAATGGAGAGGCACAGAATCCATGTTACTTGAGGGTCCAGTGTGAAGTTTCCAGAGTCAGTGATAATTTGGGGAGCCATGTCATCTGCTGGTGTTGGTCCACTGTGTTTTATCAAGTCCAAAGTCAGCGCAACCATCTACCAGGACATTTTACAGAACTTCATGCTTCCCTTTGATGACAAGCTTTATGGAGATGCTGATTTCATTTTCCAGCAGGACCTGTCACCTGCCCACACTGCCAAAAGTACCAATACCTGGTTTAATGACCATGGTGTGTAACACTGGGCTTGATTGGCTTGCAAACTCAACTGACATAAACCCCATAGAGAATCAAGAGGAAGATGAGGGACACCAGAGCCAACAATGCAGATGAGATGAAGGCCGCAATCAAAGCATCCTGGGCTTCCATAACACTTCAGCAGGGTGACAGGCTGATCACCTCCATGCCAGTAATTCATGCACAAGGAGCCCCGACCAAGTATTGGGTGCCTGTGTTAAAAATCATTTTTTATTGGTCTTATGTAATATTCTAATTTTCTGAGATATTGAATTTTGAGTTTTCATTACCTGTAGGCTGCGGTGGGCTAGCGCCCTGCCCGGGGTTTGTTTCCTGCCTTGCGCCCTGTGTTGGCTGGGATTGGCACCAGCGGACCCCCGTGACCCTGTAGTTAAGATATAGTGGGTTGGATAATGGATGGATGGATTGATTACCTGTAGGCCATAATCAGCAAAATTAAAAGAAATAAATGCTTGAAACATATCACTCTGTGTGTAATGAATCTATATAATATATGAGTTTTGCTTTTTGAATCGAACTACTGAAATAAATTACATTTTCGCTGATATTCTAATTTATTGAGATGCACCTATAGGTGTGATGGTCAGGTGTCCAACTTTTGGCTATAACGTGTAGAAACAAACCAGGAAAATAATAATAATAATAATAATATGCAAACCCCATAAAGATGGTGTCCAGAAGAAGAAGAGTGCTTCGGTCTCGGGAGCAATGAGGTACCAACCATAACCCCTGAGTCGCCCCCTGCTCTAAATAAGGAGAGAGCCAGCATTCTCTATTGACTCGGTTTTCTAGTAAATAAATTCTATGAAAACCGGTTTTAAAGGCTGCTTATGGTAATAAAATAAATTATTTACTCAAAGTAGAACTTTTTTTGTAGTTGACAGGATGCCGCTTTAGTGGGGTGGGTTGGTATTTGTGTGCTCGTAAGGCGCAGACGTTCGGGAGCTCTATTGTTCCCGTGAACACCAAGGGGAAATGCTCAAATTCTTTTTTGGAAGATGGTATCCAGATCTCTGCAAATCGCTTCTCCATCAGGGCTCCAGTCTGCTGCGCGCTTTCGTCGCCCCTTGACGAGTTTTCTGTCAGAGGTTAATAAATATTCCCCGAGAAGTAAACAGCATTCTTCCTCTGGGAAGTGAAGGTCATGTGTCATTTCCTGCACAGCGCAAGGCACGATAGTCTCTTCCTCCCCGAGTCCGCGTGTTGGGAGAGATAGGCCGAGGCCTCATCAGTGGCGTCACAGGCACTTCGGCGACGGCCAGGGAGGAAAATGGTCCCTGACTGACCGCCAGGAGCTACTGCATAATGGCCGGCTGCTTCAATCCAGGGGGCTTGGAAATGGTTTCCAGTTTCAGCAGATGCAAAATCCTCGTCTTGCTCGGCAGCGATTAAGAGGCGAATAATTAAGAACAAACGTTGTGCTGTGTGGTGCCTTTGGCAGACAACAGCCATTTTAAAAGGGTCTTCACAATTGCATGGCTACTTTACAGTCTGAGCACGTATAGGGAATAATGAAGTGACCGGAATTGGAGCAGTGGGCAGTGATAGCCACAGGGGTCTCAAAACTTTTTTGATCTCGATTATAACTGTAAATTAGCTTTATCTGTACGCCCTGATTGCATGAGGATCAAATGTCTGCCATTTCAAATTATGGTGAAAAAGTCAACAGCTTCCATAGGGTGCATTTACGATTTAAATGTATTTGGGGCAAACAGAAGTAAAGAATCCTTACATTTACAGTGCCCCTCATAATGTTTGGGACAAGAACAGATTGATTTCCTTGACACCCCCCCACCCTCTGCTCCACAGTTTCAAATTACAAATCAAACAATTCAGACTTGTGATTAAAGTGAACATTGACGACTTTCATTTGAGGGGATTTCGGTCACCACACTACAAGCCCCAGGGCACAATAATGTTTGGGACACAGCAATGGCAGGTCTATTAAAGCCATCATATGTTCGGCTTTGTCACACATTCCTCACATGCAGTGACTGCTTGAAGTCTGTGATTCATAGACATCAGCAGGTACTGAGGGTCTTCCTTGGTGATGCTCTGCCAACCCTCTAATGTAGCCATCTTCAGCTCCTGCTTGTTTCTGGGGGCTTGTCCCCTTAAGTTTTCTCTTCAACATATGGAAGTCTGCTTAATTAGGATTGAAATCATTTGGCTGGCTTGGCCATTCAAGAAGTTTCCTTTTTTTAGCTTTGATAAACTCCTGTGTGGCCTCAGCAGTGTGTTTGGCTCATTATCTTGTTGCAGGATGAAGCTCCATCAAGTGAGTTAGAAGACATTTACTAGAACATGGTCAGATCAGATGTTTCTACACACCTCAGAATTCATTGTGCCACTGCTGTCAATGAAGAGTCGTGTGCCAGTCAAAATCTGTGGCAGCCATACAGGCTCAAGGCATAACCCCCGCCCCCCCAGCACCATGTTTAACAGATGAGGTGGTCTGCTTTGCAGTTCCTTGTCATCTCCACACTTTGTTCTCACCATCACTCTGATCAGGTTCATTAGAACAATCTGGATGAGAACAGGCCATTCAGCCCAACAAAGCTCGCCAGTCCTCTCTACTTATTTCTTCCAAACAAACATCAAGTCGAGTTTCGAAAGTCCCTAAATTCCTCCTGTCCACCACACTATTTGGTCGCTTATTCCAAATGTCTATCGTTCTTTGTGCAAAGAAAAATGTCCTAGTATTTGTGTGAAATTTACCCTTAACAAGTTTCCAACTGTGTCCCCGTGTTCTTGATGAACTCATTTTAAAGTCACCGTCTCGATCCACTGGACTAATTCCCTTCATCATTTTAAACACTTCAATCAGGTCACCTCTTAATCTTCTTTTGTTTAAACTGAAAAGGCTCAGCTCTTTTAATCTTTCCTCCTAACTCATCCCCTGTAGCCCTGGAATCAGTCTAGTCGCTCTTCTCTGGACCTTTCCTTCTGCTGCTTTGTCTCATCTCACCCAAAAAGACCTTTTCCCAGAATTCTGCAGGCTCTTTGAATTCCTTTGTCACAAACTGTCATCCGGCCATCCTGTTTTCTGTGGTTTTCCATCTTGCAGTGTGTCCTCTGTGTTTCTGCTCATGAAGTCTTCTGCTGATAGTCGTCTCTGACACACATTCATCGGCCCCCCTGTTTCTGATCTGTCGGACCGGCGTTTGGGGGCTTTTTCTTTACCATAGTGATGATTCTTCTGTTCTCAGCAGTGGAGGTCTTCCTTGGCCTAGCAGTCGCTTTGTGATTACTGAGCTCACCAGTTTGTTCTTTCTTCTTCATGATATTCCAGACAGTTGATTTCAGTCATCCTAAAGTTTTACCGATGTTTTCAATGGTTTTATTCTTGTGTTTTAGCCTCATAATGGCTTCTTTGACTTTCTTGTCCTCATGTTGAAGCTGAGATGTCTTATGAAGCCATGAAACCCACCTGAGGAATCACAAACACCTGTGACACCAATTGTCCCAAACATTATGGTGCCCTAAAATGGGCGACCAAAATGTGTGCAAATCCCCTTAAATGAAAGTCTGCACTGTGCTTTTTAATCACACGTCTGAATTGTTTTATTTTTAATTTTAAACTGTGGAGCGGGGGGATCAAAGGAATCAATGTGTTTTTGTCCCAAACATTATAGAAGGCACTGTAACTAAATTCCTTCTGGAACCTTCCTCAGGTTGTGTCTTTTCTGAACCAACAATAGTTCTCACTAAGGAAAACCACTTTGGTTCCTTTATTTTTAAGAGTGTATTAGGGGGCTTTGCCCCCTGCTCGCCAACCCCCCAGCGGACCTGCACTACCCGCCAGCCACTTCATGTCTCTGCTGCTCGCGTTGTGGAGAGGGGGGGCTGAACGCACCCCAGGAGATGCGCCCGTTCCTCCGAAAACCCCCTCTTAAACAGTGATACAATGGGAAACAAATATATTTATTTATTTTTTTTACCTCCTCTTTGCTCGATTAGCTGCTGGCTTGCTGCTGCTGCCACCTTGCGCCGTGATCTGCATCTCACGTGGCACTTCAAACATTTAAAAACCTGTACAGCAGCTGTCCTTTTGTCTCACTGCCTTGTCTCTCTTCTCTCCAGACATCCTCTGCTCCTGTTGGGGGGTCCCGCTCCCCTATGAAGAGGAAGATTTTCTATTCTTTTAATTGAGAGACGGAACTGTCCCATCCGACTACACATGGAGCTCGATTCACTCCTGAAAGAGACTTATGTGTGTTTGAAGTGTTTGAATAACGTTTCTGTCTCTAAAATCTCCTGTGTATCTGTGCAACTCGGTGACCCAAGCGTGACAGCGTATGTGGATTTCACTTTCACCAAACTACAAATCTTTTAATTCTCAGGGATAGGCTTCTTTGTTGGGGAGAAACACTACTTGTTTTGATGGCGACATGAATTAGACGATCTACAAGTCTCTGACTTAAAGTTTAAATCCGAACAATATATTCGATCTCTTTTCGTTGTTCCATTATTTCACCGAGTAATAATTTCCATTTGTTTGTGCTAATGGGATCTTTACTATCATTTTTCTGAGACTTTTGAATTTTCGTACTTCCATTATCTCTAGCCTGCTCTGCATGTGTATCACGCCAACAGTTTTGAATTCTTTACGACTTTCTACTTTGTCATCTACTCTTTATCCTTAACTTAAGACTCATCTTGCAGGGCGTGAAGGTATCTCTCTGAAAAAGTCACATCTCGTCTCTCTGAAAAAGTCTCGTCCCGAGATTTATTTATATAATAGAGAGATTTAGAATATCTATGGGGTGGAGGAGTGGGGGCGAAACTGTGCCTTGCCTCTGGAGGCCTTATGTAACACGGCCGGAGGACTCCAGTGTTGACACTGGGTGAATGGTCAAGCATCACGCCAACAGTGAGCATGCTGGAGTTAACAGAGACACCTTGTACAGGAAACCCCTGGAGATGTTTTCCATAATATTTCTGTTTGTTTTCTTTTTGGAAGCATTTTTGTATCCTCTTCTCTCTGTACAACTCCTTACTTGGTCCTCATCATCCTATTCCATGCTTTCTGATATCAGCGCTATACCAATGACACACAGTTGTACCTGTCATTCTCTCCCCTCTGCATATCTCACTGATATTGCGAAGTGCATGAAGGAGCAACATCTGCAGCTCACATTAGCAAAGATGGACGTTCTTGTTATCCAAGCTTGTCTGTCTATTCAGCACCCCATCTTCGCTCAGCTTGGCTCATCATCACTACCTCTGCTCAACCCTGGGGTGGTGATCAATGACCAGTTGTTCTTCACTGACCACACTCAGTCTTCCTGATTCATTTTATATAAGATCTATAAGATCAGACCATATCTGATTAAGTATGCAGCTCAACTGTTGGTCCAGGCTTTGGTCTTGTCACATCTGGACTACTGCAACTCTCTGCTGGCAGATGTACTGGCATGTACCACCAAGACATTGCCAATGATTGATTGCAGCATCATATCTGATTGTCAGTTGGCCGAGGCGGGCACATGTCACTCCTCTTTTCAGATCTTTACATTGCCTTCCTGTAGAACCACCATCAACGGGTCAGCACCTAGATATCTGGAGGCACTTGTATGTATGATCCTTCTCACCCACTCAGGTCTGCCAATGCCCACCTGCATGGCATACTCTCTTCATGTTGTGGCAAAGGTGCTATATAGGTGTCGACCTGACACAGACTGACAACGGAGGCATATATAACTGAGCAAAAAGATTTATTTTCTTCACCTGTGGGGCACATCTTCCTCGTGTCCCACAGGCACAACACAGTCCCCAAAAACACCAAAGAAAAGAAAAACCACACCACAAAACACTCTTCTTTCTCCTCCACTCCTCCAAGGCACCTTTGTCCTCCTCCTCCTCCCAACTCTTGTGCCCGGAATGGTGACTGTCGGCCTCCTTTATAGCCCAGTGCTACAGGTGCTCGTTGACCTACTTCCGTGTTCCCACCCAGACAGGCTCATTAGGCCATGCAGCTCCCCCTGGCGGTGGCCAGGGAGCCCAACAGGAATGACCTCTGGTGTTCCAAAATATTGTTCCCAATGCAACCCAGGGTTGCTGCCAACAACTGTTCCGGGGGACGTAGTATGTGTCCCATGACTGCTCCCCCAGATCCAGTGTCAAAGGAGCATCCCAACCGGGCATGGGTCCCAGCCATCTGCCACAATGTGTATCTCATAACTGGTAGAATGAGCTGCCCACCTCCATTCTTAAACACCGTGATGGAGTCAGTGGAGGCGTTTGAAGACTCTTGTTTGGTGAATTTCTGTCTAATTGATGGCAGCTTTGATAGGTTTGTGTATCCAAGGAAGTGTAACTCGCTTGCATTTTGTTTTGAGCTTTTTACTTGTGGTGATAAAGTCTGTCCCCTTGTCCTGCAAACACTTGTTACCAAACAGTCCCCCCGTCTTATGATGACTTGATAATGTTGACCTCCTCAATAAATCACTTTTGGGTTAAAGCATCTGCTAAGCCAAAAAATGTAAATGCATCATTATCAATGAGCTTCAGCCATTTTGAACTAAGAATGGGTCAGTATGTCTTCTCGCGAAAAGGCAGAGAAGCAGCTTTTCTAACTTTTGTCCCATTCTGTTTCAGCTGCCGAGGACAATTGTGATCTCAATGACATCAACAACAGCAGCGTATTGAATGTGAAGGCGGCAGAGATGATCTCGCAGGGATGCTGGAGCACTTACCAGAAAGAAGAACAGGATGTTCATGTTATTAACCTGAGGTTCAGCCAGCAACTCTCTGTAAGCTTTCCTGTTTCACCATTTATTTATGTTTCACCATAAAGTGCGATAAACACACTCAGCCCATGTGGGCTTGTCCAGATTAGGTGCATCACCGCATCAGTAGAGCAACAAAAATAGAAAACTGCACCTGACACACAACATGTATGATTTATTAAGTTCTCGAAATGATCTTCCAGAGCAAATCACTCAGGACTTCCAAACATATATATGGTGGCCATTCAATCCACCAGTCTGTTTATATGTAGTTACTACTGGAGATGTTCCAATTTCTTCAGGGTTTGCTTGCCTCAGTTTCGCACCGTGTATTAATAATATGAGCTTAAGGCTTGAACAGATCTCGTGAATGGCCAAAAAGTCCTATCACAGTGCCCACTCATGCACACACCCATACAGGAGACCAACAAAGTAGCAGCAGTGGTATTGTCACCTGTTACAGAGTACAGAGAAAGCCTTACTTTGGTGTAACCAACATGCGCCAGGTCGCCACTCTCTACCAGCAGGGTATACAACACAGTGTTCCAAGTTCAGAACATTTTTTTCATGAGATCAGGCCATTCAGCCAAATACAGATGATCAATTCTATTCATCTCCCTTCTCCAAAATAACATACAGTCAAGATGTGAAGGATCCTAAAGTTCTTGCTGTCCATCATGTGTCTGGGGTCTTTGCCTGTATGAAATTGTCCCTTGTAGAAGAAGTAGTTTTAACACATGAAAAAGGTTTGTGGCAGCCACCCGCATATTGTCCCTGGCTGCAATAGGTTAAAGAAAATATTCAAGATGTGTTCTTGATGAGTTCCAAAGAATGAACTGATGATGTTAAGAAAAGTTGGCGGCTTTATAAGCCGAAAAGAGTAAGTGATGTCATTTGGCAGGAACCGGAAGTGCTGTCAGTCTGGGCACCAGAACCAGAAGTGATGTTAAGGTCTGCTGAGATATCACAGGTAGGTTTAGTGCACTCCGCCACCTCCTGGCCTGGCATGTAATTACCTCCACTTGGTCCACTCAGTTCCTTCCTAGACGCACGTGTGTGACACCCTTTACAAATCTCCTCCTATGTACCCATGTTCTTCTTGAAGAACTTAATAGCAGGCGTCTACCCCACTCATTCTATTGAGAAATTTGGTTTATTTTTTTTTTGTCCTTCACTATTGAAGCGACTTGATTCCAAATCCCTTAGAGTCAGCAACAATTTAGAAGATCAACATGACACCGAAACTCGGGAAGCGTTGCTTTGACGGGCAGTGTGACTTGGTGGTGAAGACTTTGGACTGAAAAAGCCGGTCAGACCGTCACTTTGGACTGACATTGTAATGATGAGCAGGTCATGTTGCCTTTCAGTGTTCCATATGTAGCAGGATTTCTAAGAAATGTCTTGGGGTTCTCAGTCATTTGGAGATGGCAAAAATAAATAGGCATGCTGTGTTTATTACCGGCTATAACCCAACATGTAGCAGTCACAAAGACACTAAGATTCACACCGTTGACAAATGGTTGTCTTCTTCTTCTTTCAGCTGTTCCCATTTAGGGGACACCACAGTGCATCATATCATCCTTCTCCATCTGTCTCTTGTCTTTTACATAATTTTCTGCCACACCAACTGCCTTCATGTCCTCCCTCATCACATCCATAAAACTGATCTTTGGCCTTCACCTGTCACCTTTACATTACTGTGCAGTTCCGCCACATTACACTCCACGCTTACCACAGTGCAAATCCTGCCGACTGTGCCAAATGCTTTATTGTGAACTCACACACACCATGAGTCATCTCATTTCACAGATTTACACTATGGTAGCAGCCGGTCACTACCCATAAACCTGCCACCTCTGGATTACAACGGCTCTTATAAGTAGTCCCCTTTAACAGCTTGCTCTAAAGAAGAACTTTAATAAATCTTCACATCGGGACAAGCTGTGTATTACAAAATGGGGCACTCTCTGGTTACATCATCTGAGCTGTCACTCTCAATATTTGAGTCATGTCACTTCTTTCTTTCCATTTGCTTGCTTCATACTGATAGCTCACAAATCTCATACCCAGATTCAGCTTTCCCTGAACCTTCTCCAACATTTCCATATCTTGTTTAATCCCAATACAGCATACCGCTCTCCCGACGAGGCCTCACTATTACATTATTTAACATCCCCTATCATGGGCACTGTATGCCGTAACATCCTGTTAGCACTCTTAGGACTATGTGGACTATGTACGGTGACCAGTCCAGTACAACTCCAGTTTGGAGGCCAAGTCAACACCTTGAACCTTTGTCATGTCATGAACAATGTTTGCAGTGAGCCAGGGCACATTACCCTGCTGAAAGAGACCACTGACGTCAAGGAATCTTTAGGTAGGTGGTACATATCAAAAGTAACATCCACATGAATGCCAGGACCCAGGGTTTCCCTGTAGAGCATTGCCTGGAGCATCATGCTGCCTTCTTCTCATAATAATCCTGCCATCTCTTTACCAGGTAAATGACACACACGTCCAGCCGTCCTCGTGATGTAAAAGAGAACATAATTCATCAGACCAGGTCACCTTCTTCTGTTGCTCCATGGTCCAGTTCTGGACAGGTGGTGGACAGGGGTCAGCATGGACACACTGAGTGCAATGCACTGTGTGTTTTGACACTTTTCCTCTCATGGCCAGCATTATGTTTTTCATCAGTGTGTGCTACAGTAGCTCTTCTGTGGGATCGGACCAGACACTCTCCACATACATCAAGTCTTGGGCACCTATGACACTGTTGCTGGTTCACTAGTTGTCCTTCCCCGGACCACTTTTAGTAGGCAGGGTGCTCATGACCCTGTTGCTGGTTTACTAGTTGTCCTACTTCTGGCTACTTTTGGTAGGTAGGGTGCCCATGACCCTGTTGATGTTCACCGGTGATTGTCCTTCCTTGGACCACTTTTGGTAGGTAGGGTGCCCATGACCCTGTTGCTGCATCACTGGTTGTCCTTTCTTGGATCACTTTTAGTAGCTACAAACCACCGCATACAGGGAACATTCCAAAAAGACTAGCCATTTTGGATATGCTCTAAGCCAGGTGTCTGGCCATCACAATCTGAGATTGTTACGCTTGGCCATTTTTCCTCCTTCCAACGCATCACCTTCAAGAACAAACTGGACTGTTCACTTGCTGGTAGGTGCCATTGTAACGTGGTCATCCATGGTATTCACTTCACCTGCCAGTGGTTATGGCTGATAGGTGTATAAGGCAGGCTTTCTGTGTTCCATGTGCTTTGGAGGCTTCAGTCCTGCTAGAGGCCTGAAGAGACCCTTTATGTTTATTTGATCTTCTGTTGGTTTTTTTTTTTTTTTTGTTTGTAACAAACTTTGTTTCATTAATGCGTCAGCTGAGTGTCCATCAGTCTGCAAAGGGAAATCGACGTTGCCACTGAGGCTCGACTTTATCTGCAGACATCATTTCCCTGCGTCCTAATTTGAGATCTTCTACTCTAAACTTTCAGCGGATGGCGGAGCAAATTGCATCCGAATATAATGTGTCCCCAGGGGCCCATTCATGCCTTCATGCTGACCCAAAAAAAAAAAAGGTAAACTGTGATTTCTTAGGCCGCCAGCATGTTGAACAAAACTCTACGATGAGAATTCCTGCTTGTGTGGCCGGCCGGCGCGGTAGAGACAACAAATGGTGATGTCATGACTTACTGGCCTAACTCCTAGTTCATAACTCCAAGGCATTTTGGGTTAAAAGAGAAGTGAATAATTACCGGAAGTCAGATTGCACAAGCAAATCCAAAATTAAAGAAAAAAACGTATTAGAGAAGAAAACAATTCTATCTTCAAAACACAGGAGCAAAAAATAGCAAGAAGGAGAAAGGAGGGCCCATACGTCCATTGTCTATAAGAAGAAAAAAAAATAGAGAGAGCGAGAGAGAGAGCAAAAGAGAACTGAGGAGGGGCCGCAGGGTGTCTGGGGTCTGCCTGCCTGGCATGGATGTGACTTTGTGTTCCTTTTAGAGTTATGCCTTCCAGGAGTTTTTATTATATTTATGAATTTTATAAAAGTGACTGAAAAGAAAACTATTTTTTTCATATTGTTAAATATAGTAACTGGCACACCACACATTAACTCATACATTTTACCAGTTATGAACTTGTGTGGGCTCGATTTATGGAAAAATAGGGGAGGAAATTGGAGTGCCTAAACAACAGTCATGTAGTCATGAGAAGAACAAGCACCATTTTCTGTACAAAAAGAGACCGAGGTCAATGCATGGGAAAGGTGCCATATATATAAAATGTATTATTATTTTTATTAAATTATGTACTTCAGAAGGGGTCTTCCACCTGAAGTTAAGCCTGCCCATCTAAGAAAAAGCTGGGATCACTGCTAGAAGAGGTGTTGGTGAGGCCAGCAGGGGGTCTGTGTGTGAATCCCAATGCCCCAGTGCAGTGACGGGGACACTGTGTTGGCAAAATGGCACCTCGTAAAACCGAGGTCCTGACTCTCTGTGGTCATAAAACACTTTCCTCCAGTGTTTTTGAGGGTTTTCTTCTCTATCTATCTATCTATCTATCTATCTATCTATCTATCTATCTATCTATCTATCTATCTATCTATGATATAGTGCCTTTCATATCTATCTATCTATCTATCTATCTATCTATCTATCTATCTATCTATCTATCTATCTATCTATCTATCTATCTATCTATGATATAGTGCCTTTCTATCTATCTATCTATCTATCTATCTATCTATCTATCTATCTATCTATCTATCTATCATATAGAAGAAGTCATCCAGAAAAGCTTGGGTTGCTGCTTGAACAGGTGTTGGTGAGGCCAGCAGTGGTCTGTGTGTGGATCCCAATGCCCAGTGACAGGGACACTGCATTGTTAAAATGCTACAGATCTTTGGACCTGGTGAAACTCAGGTACTGACTCTGTGGTAATTAAACATCCCTGGGCATCCTTCATAAAGAGTAGGGTGTATCCCGATTGCCCACCACATTCTGGCCTCCTTATCACCATCCCCTTCTCTCTCTCATCACTTCACTACCTAACAGCTAATGTGTGGTGAGTGTACAAATGGCTGCCATTGCATCATCCAGGTGGGTGCTACCATTAGTGGTGGCTGAAATGGCTCCCCACTCACTGAAGCCCTATATAAATGCAAAGAATTATTACTTATATTATTATCTTATAGATGTGAGCTGCTAGGTAGTTTTATTGTTAGGTGCACATCATGATGTATGGGAGTTTGAACCAAAACATTTGTCATAGTCGGCAGGATTTGCACTGTGGTGAAGGTGGAGTGTGGTGTGGCAGAGCTGCACAGTAAGATGAGGGTTAAGTGAGAGTGACAGCTTAGCTGATGTCACCAGAGATCATTTTGTAATACATAACCTGCCCCTATGTGAAGATTTAATAAAGTTCTTCTTTAACTCTTCTGAAGGCTGTTGTAATCTGGACATTGCAGGTTTGCAGAAATAACGACTGTTGCCTCAGTGCAAATCTGTGAAAACGAGAGGACTCATGGTGTATGTGAGTTTGAACCAAAACATTGGGCATAGTCGGCAGAATTTGCACTGTGGTGAGGGTGGAGTGTGGTGTGGCGGAGCTGCACAGTAAGATGAGGGTTAAGTGAGAGTGACGGCTCAGCTGATGTCACCAGAGAGTGCTCCATTTTGCAATACACAACCTGTCCTTGTGCAAAGAGTTAATGAAGTTCTTCTCTAGCTCATGTTGTTAATAGCGATTGCTTATGAGAGCTGTTGTAATCCAGAAGTTGTGGATTTACAGGTTGCCAGTGGCAGTTGACCACAGTGCATCTTTGTGAAACGAGGGGACTCATGGTGTGTGTGGGTTCACAACAAAACATTTGGTGTAGTCAGCAGGATTTGCACAGTGGTGAGGGTGGAGTGTGGTGTGGTAGAGCTGCACAGTAAGATGAGGGTTAAGTGAGAGTGACAGCTCAGCTGATGTCACCAGAGATCATTTTGTAATACACAACCTGCCCCTATGTGAAGATTTAATAAAGTTCTTCTTTAACTCTTCTTAAGGCTGTTGTAATCTGGACATTGCAGGTTTGCAGAAATAACGACTGTTGCCTCAGTGCAAATCTGTGAAAACGAGAGGACTCATGGTGTATGTGAGTTTGAACCAAAACATTGGGCATAGTCGGCAGAATTTGCACAGTGGTGAGGGTGGAGTGTGGTGTGGCGGAGCTACACAGTAACGTGAGGATCGAGTGAGTGGGACAGCTCAGCTAACGTCACCTTAAGAGTGCTCCATTTTGCAGCATGCAGCCTGTCATTATGTGAAGATTTAATAAAGTTCTTCTTTAAGGTCAAGCTGTTAAAGGGGACTGCTTATAAGAGTTGTTGCAATCCAGAGGTTGTGGGTTAATGGGTCATGGCTGGCTGTTACCACAGTATAAATCTGTGAAACGAGATGACTCATGGTGTGTGTGTGTTCACAACAAAGCATTTGGCATAGTCGGCAGGATTTTCACTGTGGTAAGGGTGTAGTGTAATGTGGCAGAACAGTGCAGTAAGGTGAAGGCCGAAGATGAAGTTTATGGATGTGGTAAGGGAGGACATGAAGGCAGTCATTGTGGCAGAAAATGATGAAAAAGACAGGGAGCGATGGAAACAGGTGATGCACTGTAAATGGGAACAGCCAAAAGAAGAAGAAAACCATGTTTCAACAGTGTGAATCCTAGCATTTGTGACCGCTACATTGAGGGTTAAAGCCTTTCATGGACACAACATTCATTTTTATTTTTGCCACCTCCAAATGATTGAGAACCCCAAGACATTTCTTAGAAATTCTGCCACATATGGTTACACTGACAGGCAAAGTGACCTGCTCGTCGTTACGAAGTCAGTCCAAGGTGACAGTCTGACCTCATAACCTTCTGCTTTTTTCAGTCCGATGTCCTCGCCACCAAGTCACGTCGCCCATCAAAACAGCACTTCCCAGGTTTCGGTGTCCTATTGAACTTCAGAACGGTTGCTGCCTCTAAGGGATTTGGAATCAAGTCGCCTCAATAGTATAGAACAACAAAAACAAACTTTATCGGCACTCTAGTGCTCGGGCCTCCGACAAGACTGGACTGAAAGGCCACAAGGGATTGATTTCCCTCCTTTAATATCAGCATGTCCGCTGTCACTTCCAGATGTTTTTGTTTAACTAACACATCATTTGAAATTCAGCTTTCTGGTATTTTTTAAAGCGTTTGACACATCCCTGATAAAAACAAAACAAAACAAATGTGGAGAAACCACAGCCATATTTAGAGAAGTCAGAATGAGATGAGAAAGTGATGACCTGAGGGCAAACAACAACATTTCTCTCTATGGCACATTTTGATACAAATGATGGGACTCAGAGTGCTTTCCTTACAAGATGTTAAAGAAGTAGTCACATGCAAAGAAAACGAAAAGAAAAAAGAGGGGCAACGCTGCTTTCTCTTAAGGGTGTGGAAAGAACCTAACCAAACTAAGCAACTGGGGGAGAAGAAACCTTGGAAAGAAAAGTGTGACCAGGAACCTGATGGCCACTCTGGCTGAGCTTCAGAGAGAACCAATTGTGGAGGTGGCAGAAACTTCGAGAAGGGCAACCGCCACTGCAACACTCCACTAATCTGTGCATTATGACAGACTGCTCAAATGACACTGGGTTTCATGACAGTCTGTGTCCATGAGAAAGGACATGCCCTGTGATGAAGCTGCTTCTCAATTTGAGCTTCTTGTAGCCAGATGGAGCTTTTGAGGTGCAGGAATTTAAATTAGGTTGAATCGTCTTTAGACATCTTCTTGCATTATTGGAGTCTCTCAATACAGACCATGAGGTTTTGAGAGACCACATCTGGAGCGTTGTGTGCAGTTCTTGTCACCCCGATACAGCTGTGGTGAAAACTTTTGAAAATGACCCAAGTGTTGGTTTTCACAAAGTTTGCTGCTTCGGTGCTTTTAGAGCTTTTTGTCAGATGTTTCTATGGTATACTGAAGTAGAATTTCAAGCATTTCATAAGTTTCAAAGGCTTTTATTGACAATTAAGTTTATGCAAAGAGTCAGATATTGGCAGTGTTGGCCCTTCTTTTTTTTCAAGACCTCTGCCATTCGCCCTGACAGGCTGTCCATCAATGTCTGGGCCAGATCCTGACTGATGACAGCCTATTCTTGCATAATCAATGCTTGGTGTTTGTCAGAATTGGTGGGTTTTTGTTTGTCCACCCGCCTCTTGTGGATTGACCATAAATTCTCAATGGGATTAAGGTCTGGGGAGTGTCCTGGCCATGGACCCAAAATTTAGATGTTTTGTTCCCCGACCCACTTGGCACGGTGCTCCATCATGCTGGAAAAGGCATTGTTGGTCACCAAACTGTTCTTGGATGGTTGGGAGAAGTTACTCTCGGGAGATGTTTTGGATGTTGTGATGTGGTGCAGTGGAGTGGTGACCAGCAGGGGTCAGTGCAGGGGGTGCTGCTATTTTTAATATTTAAATGACTTTGATAAGAATATAAGCAACAAAGTGGTTAAGTTTGCAGATGATGCCAAGCTAGGAAGATTGGTGGATAATTGAGAATCCATTGAATATTCAGAGAGGCACTTTGACAGCAGAAAGACCTGGCAGATAAAATGAATGTCCGTAAATGTACCGTATTACACATACAAATTAAAAATGTGAGCTTTGAATATACAATAGAAGGTCTGAAAATCGAAAGTCCACTTTATGAGAAGCGTGTAAGAGTCATGATGGACTCATCACGATCAACTGCCAGACAGTGTTCAGAAACCTTTAAAAAGGCAAACACGTTATATAGCACCTTGATGTGTGGAGTACAAGTCACAGGAGGTTCTGCTCAAGTCTTTATAACACACTGGTGAGGCCTCATCAGGAGTACTGGGTGCAGTTTTGGTCTTGAAGCTACAAGAAGGACATAGGTTAGGTCAGGTCAGGGAGCCTGCACTAGTAGAGCACATTGCCGCACCCACCACACGACAAAACGGTTCGGGATCCTGGATTGCAACCATCCAAGCAGGCAGTCCCACCTTCCAGAAATGAGAATCTATCTGCTGCAGCCAGATGTTACATAGGAATTATGTAGTGAGGCCTCATCTGGAGTACTGGGTGTGCAGTTATGGTCTCCAGGCTACAGACGGACATAGCAGCACAAGAAAAACTCCATAGAAGAGCAACTAGGCTGATTACAGGGCTACAGGGGATGAGTTAGGAGGAAATATTAAAAGATTTTGGAGTCATAGTGGACTTGACATGACCATCAGCTAAAGTATCACATGGGGACTTGGAGAGCACACAGGCTTGGGCAGATTTGTGGACCATGAAATTTAATATCAGTATATATAAAGTATTACACGTAGGAAGTAAAAATGTTAGGTTTGAATACACAATGGGAAGTCTCAAAGCTACAAAAGGACACAGCAGCACAAGAGAAAGTCCAGAGAAGAGTAACTTGACTGATTACAGGGCTACAGGGGATGAGTTATGAGTTATAATTAGAGAGCTGAGCCTTTAAAGGAGAAGAAGAGGAGACCTGACTGAAGTGTTTCAAATTATGAGGGAATTAGTCCAGTGGATTGAGACAGTGACTTTAAAATGAGTTCATCAAGAACACGGGGACACAGAAAGTTGTCAAGGGTAAATTTCACACAAACATTACAAAGTTTTTCTTCACGCAGAGAACCACAGGTACTTGGTGGACAGCAGGACTTGATGTTGCTTTAGAGGATTTAGGTGGACAGGATGGGTGAGCTCTGTTGGGCTGAATGGCCTGTCCTGGTCCCAACACAAGGTCTTTTAGCTTAATGGTAAATCACATCGTGAAAATTAAGAAGGATGTGAATTTAGGACTAAAGAAAGGAAATATTTCTTTATGCAAAGCGTTGTGACACTCTGATTATTACCGAGACATGTAGACCAGGGTTATCCAACTCCTGTCCTGGTGGGCCGCAGTGGCTGCAGCTTTTCATTCCACCCCTTTTCCTAATTATTGACCAGTTTTCACTGCTAATTAACTCCTTTTCCCTTCATTTTAATAGCCCCGTTTTTAAGGATTTAGTCCTCTGAATTGATTCGTTTCTTCATTAAATGGCAGCCAAACAGAAATGAGATGTGAAACGAGCCAACAGATGGCCAGCTAACTTGCGACGTCAAACTCCAGCTAGTTTCACTCCAACCACTTCCTTAATGAGAAGCCGATTCTTGCTGTTAATTGTAGCCGTTATTGAATATCAGGACTTGTTGCTGCTCTCGTTCTGCCCCAACAGACTGTTGATGTTCTGTTTCTTCCAAGATCACCGTCCAGATGTTTTGGGTGACCTGAGCAGCCCAACATGACCGAGACCTTCACCTTTCATTATTTTCAGGTTAGCTGGTCTTGTTTTGTGTCTTTTTATTGTTTGGCTGCTCATTAAGGAAAAAGAAACAACTAAGATGTTTGAGTCATGTCAATTAAAATGAAGGCAAAACAAGTGAATCAACAGCAAAAATGGCTCACTAATTAAGAAGATGGTTAGAATGAAAACCTGCCGCCACTGAGGCCCACCAGGACTGGGGTTGGACCCCACCGATGTAGTCAAAGCCGAAACCTTGAGAACCTTTGACAAGGGTCTGGGTGAGTTATTAGGACAGCTTAGCCAATTAGCTAAACGAACGACGCTGATTGACTCTGGTTTGTCAAATTTCTAATAGTTTTTTCTAATGTTCTAATGTTTTATTGACCACCTTTGGGATGGCAGGTCTTCTCATCCAACAACTCACAAAGTCTCTTTTGGCTGAAAGCGCACAAAGACACTGGCTGGCACACTCCAAAATGTCGTGGAAGAAGAGTGAAGGCTTTAATAGCCTGAAATGGTCGATCAACTCCATATTAATGTCCACCATTTTGGAATGGAATGTCCAACAAGGTCATATAGTTGTGATGGACTCGGGTGCAGAGCCGTCTAAATGCATGGGCACCCTGGGCATAGGGGCCCACTTTTTTTTCTGATGCCAATGTATGTTTCTGTTTTGCTATCAAAACAGGGGTCCCAGTGCTGTTCTTTGCCTGGGGGGCCTATGATGCTGTTAAGATGGCCCTGCTTAGGTGTCCACAGACTTTTGGCCAAGTACACACCAGGAAAAAAATAAAAGCAAAGTGGACTTGATGGACTGCATGGTCTCCTCTCGCTTGTCAGATTTCTAATGTTTCGCGTCACACGCTGAATGGACACAGCACATCACACAAGTCAAATGCTTTCTCTGCCTCCTCATTCCCAGAGAAGAGGAAGTCGGGATACGAGGAAACGGACCCCTGGTATTGATCAGGCTGGGCTTTGGCTCAAAACCAAAGGTACTGCAA
Source organism: Polypterus senegalus (assembly GCF_016835505.1). Lineage (NCBI taxonomy): Eukaryota > Metazoa > Chordata > Cladistia > Polypteriformes > Polypteridae > Polypterus > Polypterus senegalus. The sequence goes on from NC_053162.1 coordinate 7,357,956, forward strand.
AGCATCTTTCAATAATGTTTTGAATGTTCGGCGTGAAGTTTGTGCGGCCAACCGCGGAACTAAGTCACACTGATTAAATCCAGAAGCTCTCGGCCATTTGGAGTCGTTTAAAATTCCACAATGAAATGTAAAACTGCCATCATGAGAGTGAACGGCCGAGATCAGGGACTGAAGGCATCGTGTTTAAAAAAGAACAAAAGGCTAGAATACGAAGTTCAAAAGTGACTACTGGTTTCACTTCCTTTAACGCCCTCCAGAGTGGTCATCATGCCGGAACGTGACTCAGAGCTACACGTTGTGATAGAAACTGGAAGTGTCAGCAAGCCCCCTCAACGCGGGTTCAAATAAAGGGTGGTCTATTCTCCAAACCTTCAACAATACCTCAAAGTAGCCTAAGCACCAGTGATCTCTCTACAACCCACAATTCCTCTCTCCATGATACTCTCACCACCGCCCTGCCCTCCTCCTCCTCCTCCAGTTGAGTGTTGCCGTTCTTCCTCCCAGCTCTGACTCAACTGGACAAGGGAGTGCGGTCCCTTTTTTTAACTCTTTCAGGGAGGCTGTCAACTTTTGTCAACAGGAGGGGCTGCCGGCGGTCATCCGCTGTAAACAGTGACAAACCTCGCCGTTTCCATTTTTGTTCCACTCTGTTTGGTAGAAGGGACGTTGGCTTTGTTGGTTTGTCCGAGATTCCCTTTGCTTGCGTGAGTAGCGAGGTGCAAATGACGGTAAAACGGGCATCGGCATCTGGCGAGAGATCAAAGCCAATGTGTAAAGCAAAATACTCCGTGGACGACATTTTGCGTATTATCGCTGATCTGGACCCACCCTGACTTGTCGGACTCCGCTGTTGATACTGCTGATCAAAAGCAAATGTCAGGTACCAGCATCAGCTGATTGATCCCCAGCTAATTGTGGTGCTGAACAGGTTTGTGTAGCTGACACACCTACGGAAACGTTTGCCTGGGATGACCGCCACTTACAATGACAAGGGGTCGAAACCAAACTGTCGTTGCTGCCCCAACCACCGCTGCATGAAGACAGCCTGGCAGCCAGCCTGGTGCCCGTGAGAGGCTTGAGCCACAAGAGACAGCGAACTGGTGGCCACCGTGTGAAGCAATAGATGTTTTATGTTGATTTGTGTGTAAAACCATTGCTTTGTGTGCATTTCAAAAAATGTATTTAATTAATTTTTTGGGAAATAATATTCAGGCCTCAAAGAGTTAAAGGACCCGGGGGTACTTCCGGTGTGCCAGGGCCATTGCCCGAAGGAAACACTTCCGGGTCATACGGAAGTCCCATTTTAGGGAGTTCATCTCCCTTTGCAACACCCATGGACCCCTGTGGCCAAACTACACTTCACAGCATGCCCTACTGGGCACCGATATCCGGGGCCACTGACATCTAGCATGCTGGGGGAGTAAAAAGTACCCAGCGTCAACTTCCCTTTCTGGTGGGCTGTCCTGTCTGTCCATCCTTTCTGTCCCCTTCTTCCAGATCTGATCCCCTTCTCCTCCTCGGGCCAGGATGCCTGTCTGCCTGCAAGGAGCCTCCTGTCCGGGTAAGGAACCATCCCCTCTTCTGGCCGGGATGCCCATCCAGCCCCTGTGGCATTTACAACACTCATAAATTAAAGACTGAGGGGATTTAATTTCTTATAACTGGTATAAATTTGAAGAGAATTTTCGAGCTGAGCAAAAATTTTAATAGCGCACTACAGGAACTGAAGCGATTTGGGATTCTGAAAGGGGCCAAGGGTGCCAGCTTAGTCTCCATGTTTTGCAAATGTATTAAAGAATCAAACACTGAAGTGTGTTGTTCATGTACGTATAGGGTGATCCTAATGGGTGGGTCCCTGAGTTATGACGTGTTACGGTCTTAATAATGAAGTAATCCTAATGATGGGTTTCAGCCCAGATTTCCAGCTGTCTCGCTGCCATTTCACTACCGATTAACACTCGCCACCTTAATCTTAACATTAGAACACTCTAGACGAGAACAGGCCATCCAGCCCATCACAGCTTCCCAGTCCTGTCCACTTAGTTCTTCTAAAATATCATCACGTTGAGTTTTGAAAGATCCTAAAGTCTTACTGTCCACCACACTCCTTGGTCACTCATTCCATGTGTCTGTGGTTCCCTATGTGAAGAAAAACTTCCTCATGTTTGCACCCTTAAGTTCCCAACTGTGTCCTTGTGTTCTTGATGAAATAATTTTAAAATAACAGTCTCGATTCTCTGGACTAATCCCCTTCATAATTTTAAACACTTCAATCATGTCTCCTGTTAATGCCCTTTTTCTTAAACTGAAAAGGCAGACGCCTTTTACTACCAGTGCACTTCCTTTACTCAACCCTAGAGGTCGTTTGCCAGCCTGGCGATGTTTTTTACCCCTATTACCCTGCTGCCAGTCCAGCACCACTTCACACAGATGTGACTTTGGCACATGTAAAAAAAAAAAAAGAGACAATCTGCACCATGAGCAACATCAAACGTGCCCTTTGTAAAAACAAGTCCTATTTCCTTTCCAAGTCCAGGTGGATTCCATTCAGGGAAGCCAGGAATTTATCATGGGTGGAAAAGAAAAAAAAAAACATAATACATTATTCTTGGGTTTCGCCTTTTTCTGACAGAGGACACAATGGTCAAGGTGAACAGCTGTCGAAAGGAGCGGCTCGACCATTCAAAACAGGCGGGTCGGTCTGCAGGTTTTCAACACAATGGGTTGAGCGGCTGGCTAAATGGCGCTAAACCGCTGACGTCATTTTACCCATATGCAAGAGGTCAATGACATTTAAAATAACAGACAATGGGACTCATCTGGAATGTATTTACAAATCGGGTAAGCTGATAGCCGTCAGAGCAGCCTTTCTGGTGAGTGGAGTTCATGATAAATAACAACAATTATGGACGGTCGTACCTCAAGTGACAAATAAAGTCCTACAGAGAAACTATAGAAGAAAGGGCAGAGCAGGGTCTTCTTCCTTAGGAGGCTGCGTTACTTTAATAGGGGCAGTGCCATCCTTCACATCTTCTACAAATCGGTGATGGCCAGTGTGGTGTGCTAGGCTGGGCACATCACTTCAAGAGAGGACCACCAAATCAATAAGCTAAATAAAAGGGCAGGCTCTGTTATGGGACCCCATGGAGGTCGTAACAAACCTCTGTGATACACCAACATGGAGGACTTTTAGACGGGGGTCTACTGGAGCCAATCCCAGCCAACACAGGGCACAAGGCAGGAACCAATCCCGGGCAGGGTGCCAACTCACCGCAGGACACACACAAACACACTCACACACCAAGCACACACTAGGGCCAATTTAGAATCGCCAATCCACCTAACCTGCATGTCTTTGGACTGTGGGGGGAAACCGGAGTAGCCGGAGGAAACCCACGCAGACACAGGGAGAACATGGAAACTCCACGCAGGGAGGACCTGGAAAGCGAACCCGGGACTCCTAACTGCGAGGCAGCAGCGCTACCACTGCACCACCGTGCTGCATCTATCTATCTATCTATCTATCTATCTATCTATCTATCTATCTATCTATCTATCTATCTATCTATCTATCTATCTATCTATCTATCTATCTATCTATCTATCTATCTCTGTTATATAGTGCCTTTCCTATCTATCTATCTATCTATCTATCTATCTATCTATCTATCTATCTATCTATCTATCTCTGTTATATAGTGCCTTTCCCATCTATCTATCTATCTATCTATCTATCTATCTATCTATCTATCTATCTATCTATCTATCTGTTATATAGTGCCTTTCCTATCTATCTATCTATCTATCTATCTATCTATCTATCTATCTATCTATCTATCTATCTATCTGTAATATAGTGCCCTATCTATCTATCTATCTATCTATCTATCTATCTATCTATCTATCTATCTATCTATCTATCTATCTATCTATCTTCATGCAGACACTCAGGTTAGAGATAGCCTGGGGGTTATTAGAATCATTTGACTGGATAGATGGGCCACTCATGTTATGTGTTTCTCTCTTTCTCTTTCTCTCTCTCGCTCATTTGTTCCATCACTCTTTCTCACAGCTTGTGGCCAGACAGCACAGCCTACCCCTGTTTCCCACCACCATTTTCCGATACGTTGTTAGCTGACCTGCCATAGCTGCACCACTCTGTTTGTCAGCCTGATACAATACTTGAATCCTCTTCAGGTGGCGGTTACATCAAGTGACACTCTTGTCACTGCACAGTCACTGTCGGTACTGTTTGCCACCCCAGCGTGGTCTGCCAGCTTTGTCATGAAGTTTTCAGAGCTGCCTGCCTGGTTTGTTTGCCGTGAGGGCCCCCTTTCCAGTTGCACATTGTGCTTGTTCTGGATGTGCGCAGCTCCTTTTGATGCCTGTAGTTTCACATCCACGTGGTCCTCCAAACTCCACATGGTTTGTGTCAGGAAAACTTGGCTCTGCCTTTACTGCGTTTTTATTGTTTTGCTCAGTTTGTGTATTTATTGCTTTGTTCTAATGTTGTAAAAAATAATAAATGTTCTATATATGTGGAGATTGATCTGTTGAGACAGAAAAGTGAAACCTGAACATGTTTATTTTTTCTCCGTACAGTTTCTCCGTGTGGATCTGAAAAATCAAAAGAATGTGATCCTGATTCTGAACAGCAATAAGGCCATCACCCTCCAACTCCTGCTCCCGAATAACAGGACAACTATTTACGTGAGTACCACTTCCATGTCTCTGTTAATGTCTCCTCAGAGTTAAGAGGGATGCCTGCTTCTTCAAATGATATTTTAGTTGTTTTTTTAAAGGGGTCTTCATATAAGCTCAAGTGTGGGTCAGACGATTCATTCCACAACCCAAAAATATTTATATAAAAATGATTAATACAGTGATAGCTCAGAGGCTAAGGATCTGTGATGGTATCCCGAAGGTTGCCAGTTCAAATCCCCATCACTGCCAAAAGAGATCCTACTCTGCTGGGCTCTTGCGCAAGGCTCTTCACCTGCAATTGCTCCAGGGGTGCTCGCTGTACAATGGCTGACCCTGCGCTCTGACCCCAAGGGGTATGCGAAAACTAACAAATTCCTAATATGAGAAATTGTATAAGGCGAAATAAAGAACAAAAATAAATAAATAATAATACATAATTAACCTGCTCTTTACCTGTGAAAAGAATCTTGGCTGGTGTGAGGGAGACGAGAGAGAGGAGAGGAGGAGGAAGAGGAGGAGGAGGAGGAAGGTTATAGTGTAGGACGACTTTTACTCTAACTATCAGAATCCCTGCTTTCTGTTGACTCACTGGAATCTTTTTCTTTTTTGTGACTGTAACAAGGATCCTATCCAATGGCAGTTGCTTTTGCCTCCTTTTGAAGTTTTGGCGGAAATGTGACATTGCATTGTCATTAAACAGATTCACCGCTCATACTGCTACAGCCTTATTCGGGTGGTGCTTTTCTACAAATTTTTTTTTGTTGCAGTACAGCTACTAAAGAACAGTCGCTACACTTGGACACAAAATTTAAAAAATTGCTTTAGACAGATAGATAAATACTTGGTTAATCCCAAGGGGAAATTCAGATACCCATGGTCACAATGCTGTAGTAAACAGTTGTGGAACGGGACCCGGACACAGACAGACGGACAACGGTTTCGCACCCAACACACTCATTTTATTTACAATACTATTTACAGAGTTCATACGTGCACAACCCAGTGTCTTCAGCACCGATCCCCCAAAGTCCAGGCCTCACAGTCACCGATGCCTTCCTTCTGGCCGCCTCCACTCCTCTCTCCAGCTCCGTCCTCTTCCACCTGACTCTCGCTCCTGAATGAAGGGAGGCGGCCCCTTAAATACCAGCCCGGATGGGCTCCAGCTGCTTCCCGGTAATCCCCCGCGGACACACCCCCGTGTGCCAGAAGCCCTCCGGGTGTACCCAGTCTTCTTCCCCCCAGCACTTCCTGGTGTGGTGGAAGTGCTGAGGTCCAGGGTTCTTCAGGCACCGGGGCGCCATCTGGCGGTGGCCACGGCCCCCTACAGGGTTGGGCATCCAAGCCCTCTACACAACCGGGGCGGTCGCCCGCTCGTGGTCTGGAGGAGGCACAAGCCCTCCTCTGGTCCTCCTGGGCATCCCGGCTGGGCTCCACCCCCAGCTGCATGCCATACAGTATACACTCGTACGGATGTTGACTATACGAATGAGGCACACCGACTGAGACCGAGCATGGGAGACGATGACCCACAATCCCGCAGCGAGAGACAGAGAGAGAAGAACCATTGGCTCAGTTGTGATCACGTGACACTCGGCAGACAAAGAATATACGTACTACTCGTGCTGCAAGACCTCGCTCGTTTATCAACTTAAAATGTATTAAAAATTTTTGCTCGTCCTGCAAAACACTTGCACACCAAGACATTCGCAATCCAAGGTTTTACTGTATTTTATTTATTTAAAGATCTTCGCTAGAATGTCAGATTTCCCCCTGGGGACAAATAAAGTCTTATCTATTGTAACGAGAAATCACCAAACCAGGAAGAGGTTTGGGGATCCACTTTGTATGGTGATGGACAGATTGACAGACGAGATTAGACAGGAGACCCTGTGGACTGTGATGTTTGCTGATGACATTGTGATCTGTAACGATAGTAAGGAGAAGGTTGAGGAGACCCTGGAGAGGTGGACATATGAGAGGAGAGGATTGAAGGTCAGCAGGACCACCAAGACAGAATACATATGTGTGAATGAGAGGGAGGTCAGAGGAATGGTGAGGATTCAGGGAGTAGAGATGGTGAAGGTGGAGGAGTTTAAATACTTGAGATCAACAGTACAGAGTAATGAGGATATTGGAAGAAAAGTGAAGAAGAGAGTGCTGGCAGGGTGGAGTGGGTGGAGAAGAGTGTCAGGGGTGATTTGTGACAAGACAGTTATCAGCAAGAGTGAAAGGGAAGGTCTACAGGACGGTAGTGAGACCAGCTATGTTATATGGGCTGGAGACGGTGGCACAGACCAGAAAGCAGGAGACAGAGCTGGAGGTGGCAGAGTTAAAGATCCTAAGATTTGCATTGGGCCTGACGAGGATGGACAGGATTAGAAATGAGGACATTAGAGGGTCAACTCAAGTTGGACAGGTGGGAGACAAAGTCAGAGAGGACAGATTGTGCAGAGGAGAGATGTTGGGTATACTGGGAGAAGGGTGCTAAGGATAGAGCTGCCAGGCAAAAGGAAAAGAGGAAGGCCTAAGAGAAGATTTATGAGGACATGCAGGTGATGGGTGTGACAGAGCAAGATGAGGAGGACAGGAAGATATGAAAGAAGATGATCCACTGTGGCAACCCCTAATGGGAGCAGCCGAAAGAAGAAGAAGAAGGGTGAGGGTTTTTATAGGGGACAGGCAGGAAGAGGTGTGACGTTTGGGCCGCTCCCGGAAGAGAGGTCAGGCGTAGAATTGGCTGGAAGATCTGAGCCAGAATCAGAAGTGAGGTTAGGTGGGCTTTCCTTCAGTGGATGTGTAGAGGAAGGAGAAAAGGGATTAGTGTGCACAGTTAACTTCTGGTCTGGTGTAAGCGCACAATTAGCTAAGCCCATCGACTGTGACACTCCCTATGCATTTCAGTCACACACCACATTTTCTATACAGTCCCCCCATTTCAGGGCACCCTAATGTTTGGCCTCATCTGGTGTACTGGGTGTGCAGTTTTGGTCTCCAGGCTACAAAAAGACAAAGCAGCATTGAAAAAAGGCCAGAGAAGAGCAAATTGGCTGATTACAGGGCTATACGGGATGAGTTACGAGGAAAGATTAAAAGATTTTGGAGTCGTAGTGGACTTGACACGAGCAACTGGCAGACAGTGTTCAGAAGCCATTAAGAAGGCTAACCGAATGTCAGGTTATATAGCGCCTTGATGTGCGCAGTACAAGTCCAAGGACGTTTTGCTCAAGCTTTGTAACTGACTGGTGAGACCTCATCTGGTGTCCTGTGTGCAGTTTTGGTCTCCAGGCTACAAGAAGGACACAGAAGCAAAAGAGAAAGTCCAGAGAAGAGCAACTAGGCTGATTTCAGGGTTACAGGGGATGAGTTATGAGGAAAAATTAAAGGATTTAGGAGTCATAGTGGACTTTATGATATATGATATAGTGCCTTGACGTGTGGAGTACAAGGCACAGGAGGTTCTGCTCAAGTCTTTATAACACACTGGTGAGGCCTCATCTGGAGTATTGTGTGAACACAGGGACACAAGGACAAAGCAGCACTGGATAGAGAAGAGTGACTCGGCTAATTCAGGGCTACACGGGGTGAGTTACGAGGAAAGATTAAAAGAGCTGAGCCTTTACAGTTTAAGCAAAAGAAGATTAAGAGGTAACATGATGGAAGTGTTTAAAATTATGAAGGGAATTATGTCTCCAAAAATATCAGCTTCCCGCGGCTTCTTCCATTAAGGTGCCTCTGTGACCTAGGCACAGTCCCTTTTGATGGTCGTGGAAATGACAACTTAACAGCCTGCTTCCTGTTCTGCCAGTCCTAACCAAGCCAGACTTTACGGTGAATTCAAAATATGTTTGATTATTGTGCTTAGTTGTTTTTTTTTTTTAAATGTTATGTCTTAGACTGTCTACAAAAAAAAAAAAAATACTTTGCTAGCAAACAAATCTGGCCTCTTGGGACAATAAAAAATTTGAACTGAATTGTCACAGGATATCCCTGTCTGGGCGTGCAAGTATTGTATTATAGATTTTATTATTAAAAAGAAAAAGAAATGCAAAAAATGCTGCTGTTCCACCAAAAAAATGAGTATATTTAAAAAATCTGATAAAAAAAAACTGTGCTCGTCACCTTGTTTATTTGTGCCTGTCACCTTTTCTAAATGTGCACTTTGTCACTTGCCCATTGGGTGCCACTGTAAAATAACTATGTGCACTGTGACCCACCATGGAATGGTGCTGCTTTACTTACAAAAATGAATTAATTGGCACAAAGACATCTCCATACTAGGGATGGGCAACACTGCTGATTTTCTTTTCTATTTGATACCAGGTGGTACTGAGGCCAGTATTGCCGATACCAACACTGGTGCACCCACTTGCATCCTGATCGTGTCTTAATAAAATTAATTATTTTATCATTTTGATAAAATGCATTTTATCATGTCTGTGAATTTCCCCTTGGGATTAATAAAGTTTCTATCTATCTATCTATCTATCTATCTATCTATCTATCTATCTATCTATCTATCTATCTATCTATCTATCTATTATATAGTGCCTTTCTTATCTATCTATCTATCTATCTATCTATCTATCTATCTATCTATCTATCTATCTATTGTGGAGCCGACCCAGACACAGACAGGCGGACATGTTGTTCATCAAACCACCACACGTTTTATTTACAATATTTACAATATTTTGGTCACTCAGACCCAGTCAATTGTGCACAAAACACCCCAAACACAGTCCTGGCCACAAATGCCTTCTCTTCGGGCCGCCTCCACACTCTCCTCGTGCCTCGTCCTACTTCCACCCTGCTCTAGCCTCGAATAAAGGGAGACGGCCCCTTTTATACACTCCTGGATGAGCTCCAGGTGCTTCCGACACGCCCCCGTTGACCACGCCCCAGCGTGGCGGAAGTGCCGGCCGTTCTCCCGGCAGCTCTCCGGGTATCGTCCTTATTCTTCCCCCCAGCACTTCCTGGTGTGGCGGAAGTGCTGAGGTAACAGGTTCCCAAGGCATTGGGGCGCCTCCTGGCGGTGACCACGGGCCCCTAGAGGGTGGGGCTTCCATGCCCTCAACCCGTGGCCCCCAGAGCAACCAGGAAGGAGGCCCCCACGTGATCCAGGGTGGGCCTTGACCCTCTTCTGGTCCCTCACGGCATCCCGGCCGGGTCGTTGCCCCTGGCATCCCTGACACTATCTATATGTTATATAGTATCTATCTATCTATCTATCTATCTATCTATCTATCTATCTATCTATCTATCTATCTATCTATCAATCTATCTATCTATCTATCTATTATATAGTGCCTTTCACATCTATCTATCTATCTATCTATCTATCTATCTATCATATAGTGCCTTTCCTTTCTATCTATCTATCTATCTATCTATCTATCTATCTATCTATCTATCTATCTATCTATCTAACACTGACCTCTCTAACTAAAATCGAGAGTACTTTAAAGAGTTATGTCTCAGCTTTTCAAACTGGTTTGCTTGTTCTCCCTGTGCATGTGTCACATACTGTATGTGTGTCAGCTGAGCTGCTAACTTTGAATTATCAATATCATCCCATTATATAAAAAGGGTGACAGGCCAGATCCATGCAACTATATGCCAGTAAGCTTAACTTGTATCACAGGAAAATTAATGGAAGGGATTATTAAGGACGAGAATTAGCAACACCTGGCAAGGACAGGAGTTATTCTGAACAGTCAGCATGGGATCAGAAGAAGGAGGTCGTGTTTTACTAACATGCTGGAATTCTATGAGGAGGCAACAAAAGGATACGATCAAAGTGGAGCAGATGAGATTATTGATCTTGACTTTCAGAAAGCATTTGATAAGGTGCCACATGAGAGGTTGGGCATCAAGTTAAAAGAAGTGGCAGTTCAGGGTGATGTTTTTAGAGGGGTGCAGAATTGGCTCAGACACAGGAAGCAGAGGGTGATGGTGGGAGGAACCTCATCAGAACTGGCCGATGTTAAGAGTGGTGACCAGCAGGGGTCAGTGCTGGGGCCGCTGCTGTTTTTAATAAATAGAAATGATTTAGATAGGAATATAAGGAACAAGCTGGTTAAGTTTGCAGATGATACCAAGATAGGTGGATTAGCAGATAATTTGGAATCCGTTATATCATCACAGAAGGACTTGGATAGCATACAGGCTTGGGCAGATTTGTGGACGGTGAAATTTAATGTCAGTAAATGTAAAGAATTACACATAAGAAGTAAAAATGTGAGGTTCGAATACACAATTGGCGGTCGGAAAATTGAGAGTCCACCTTATGAGAAGGACTTAGGAGTTATAGTGGACTCTAAGCTATAGACTTTCTGACAGTGTTCAGAAGCCATTAAGAAGGCTAACAGAATGTCAGGTTATATAGCGCCTTGATGTGTGGAGTACAAGTCACAGGAGGTTCTGCTCAAGTCTTTATAACACACTGGTGAGGCCTCATCTGGAGTACTGGGTGCAGTTTTGGTCTCCAGGCTACAAAAAGGACATAACAGCACAAGAAAAGGTCCAGAGAAGAGCAACAGGGCTGAATCAGGGGTACAGGGGATGAATTCTGAGGAAAGATTTAAAGATCTGAGCCTTTTTAAGCAAAAGAAGATTAAGAGGTGACCTGATTGAAGTGTTTAAAATTATGAAGGGAATCAGTCCAGTGGATCGAGACTTGTATTTTAAAATGAGTTCATCAAGTACAGAGGGACACAGCTGGAAACTTGTGAAGGGTAAATTTCACATAAACATTACGAAGTTTTTCTTTACACAAAGAACGCTAGACACTTAGAATAAGCGACCAAGTAGTGTGGTAGACAGTAAGACGTTAGGGACTTTTAAAACTCGACTTGATGTTTTCTTGGAGAAAGCAAGTGGATAGGACTGGCGAGCTTTGTTGGGCTGAATGGCCTGTTCTCGTTCAGAGTGTTCTAATGTTCATAATACGAGTGACTGCATCCTTTGACGTGGCAGCATGCCATCTGCTTTTGGTTTTAATTGGTGGTTCAAACGTGGGCCCAAGAAGAGTGATGGAATGGTGTGCCCTTCCGGATGTGGGCTCTGCCCTTCTCTTGATGCTACTGGAGGAGATCACAGCTCCCCCTGACCCTGTCATGCAAAAGGCATGTAGGACTTAATGGATGAATGGATGGCTGAACTTCAAACCGTTTTTTGTGCCAGCCGTGGATGCCTGCCGTCCTTTGACGCTTCCCAGCTGCTCCCTATTTACAGAGTGTGGGAATGAGGACCTCCTTTGCACATCACACCAGAAAGCCTCCGAAGGGCAACTCAGCAGCCCACAAGTCTAAAGAAATAGGTTTCTGAAGTATAAAATGTGGAGCTCACAGTTACCACCACCACCGGTTAAGAACCCTAGAAAAAATTAATAAAGCCCACTTTGTTTATCCTGCATTGTGAAAATCTGTTTGGGAGGACTATGTGATGGATGTGAATCCATCCATCCATTTTGTGATAATAATAATAATAATAATCCATCCATCCATTCTCCAACCCGCTATATCCTAACACAGGGTCACGGGAGACTGCTGGAGCCAATCCTAGCCAGCACAGGGCGCAAGGCAGGAACAAACACCGGGCAGGGTGCCAGCCCACCGCAGGTCACACACCCACAAACCAAGCACACACAATTCTAAATTGTCCCTAATGTGTGCTTCGTGTGTGGGTGTGTGTGTGTGTGCCCTGCCTGGGGTTTGTTTCCTGCCTTGCACCCTGTGTTGGCTGGGATTGGCTCCAGCAGACCCCCGTGACCCTGTAGTTATGATATAGCGGGTTGGAGAATGGATGGATGGATGGACAACCAGGACTCTTCCTAGAGCTGGCTGGCTGTCTGACCAAATTGAGTAATCGACAGAGAAACGACCATCAGGTTCTTGGTTCACCTCTTTTATTATGGTGACCGCTTTTTTAATGCACTTCTGGTGTACACCGGCATCGGGGCGCCGCCTGGCGGTGGCCACGGGTCCCTAAAGGGCTGGGCTTCCAAGCCCTTTACCCGAGGCCCCCAAAATAACCAGGACGGACGCCCCCTCGCGGTCTGGAGGAGGCACAAGCCCTCCTCTCGTCCTCCTGGGCATCGGCCGGGGACCACAATATATATAGTGTGATCCGTAAGGTAGGGGGAGTTGCAGGAGTTGCAGGACCCTGGACACAACCACAGCGACATTATGGAGGGCAATGAAACCTGCAAAGCTGGCAGCTGTAGGCGAGACATTTCCGTCGACTGGTGCCGTCCTGCTTTGTAACGGTTAACGTGTTCTTTAAACACTACGGTGTCATTTTAACAATTTGAAGTCACAGATTCTCCCCTCGATTGGTTAAGCCATGTTCTGGGCGTGCTGACCTTACATGGAAGGGAGGTGCAGGAATACTGAAGAGGAACAAATGTGCTTTTTCCTCTTAAAAAAAAATTCTGCAGAGGAAATGACTTTCATGATTATAAGAAGATTTAAGGTTATCAGGCTCAGCCTTCTCTCCTGTCAGGCAGCAGTGCTAACTCCCTGAGATAAAAATTATACACTGAGTCTATGATACCGTGAGTCTTGTACCTCTCTCTGTGTCTCCTGAGCTCCTATTTCTATGACTAACAACCACAGAGCATTTGATGCAAGGAATAAGTGTCCCTGTCCTTGTCCCTATCCCTCTTGTCCCTATTGGCAAACCTAGTAAATCCACTGTGAGAAACTTTTTGGTGAATTTTGCCAATCGCCACTTATCTGGAATGACTGTGCCTGGTCACTGATAAGGTGCAGTCTACTGGCCTCGTGTCCGTGTCGGTTCTCCTCCCAAATTCCCATCTTGCTGTTTGTGCTAAATGGTGACTGAGTGTGTGGCTGACTGTGTGCCCTGTGTTAGACTGGTTGGTTCCTGCCTGCAGCTAGTGCTGCTGGGATAGCCCCCCTAGCCCCCTACAATTAAGCAAATCTGAAATTCCATCTTATGTCCGACTGCCCATTTACTGAACCAAGTAAAAGTTTCAGGGCAGCGGTTATCGAGTACAATTCAGTGTAAGATGAGGTAAGATTTGTACGGAAGTGACTACAGTCCCACCAGGGGATAACATGGAGACGAGCAGGAAGGCGAGAGAAACCTTCTCTCCTAATGGAAAATATCTCCTCACATGGCCTCCAGCTCACCAACGAGGAGCGTCCCCTGGATGCTGTCAAGGTCGGACAAGTGGCGCTCGCTCCTGCTGTGGCGATTATGAGCTGACAGGAAGTGCGGCCCGAGAAGAATAGCAGAATGTGTCCGTCCTTCCGGATCAATGGTACTCTTGAATCGTTTACAGTCAGCAACAAGGCCATCCGAATGTGAAGTTCGCCAAAGCCACACCTTGGCTCGGTCCCTTCCTGGCGTGCGTCAGGCGATGTCCAGACAGGCTCTTACTGGAGTCTCTCTTCCAAGTCCTGCAGGGCCTGACATTTCAGCACTATGTGTGTTATGACTTCCTCTGCTCTATTTACATCGCTTTTTTTTTTTTCTTCCTGCACTGAAGGCCTTTATTATAAGAATTAGAAAAAAAACATGTTTTTAGGATTTTTTGGGTTGTGTCAAGATATGCGCCTCCTTGAATTGTTATTTGGACATTCTCCATTGGTTTGATCGTGCCACTTACCTAATAATTTTTTTTTGTGTTTTTTTTTTTTGTATGAATTGGTGCCCTGACCAGGGTTGGTTTCTGCTTTGCACCCAATAAACTGTTGTTCTGTGGCATCCTAACCTGAAATAAGCAGCTTCCAAAAATTGATGTCAGATTCATAGTAAATCCAGGGAAAACTGTTAATCAGTCACAATCTCTGTGTTATGGAACAAAGAAAAGGAAACATGATACCAACACACTAAAACTCCCTATAGGTTATAAGGCAGACCTGCACACATCATTGTATGCATTAATATAATAAAATGTCTGATGCCTCCGAGCAACCTGATTGGTCAGTTTGGCTGTGGTCTGATTGGTCAGTTTGGATTTGGTTTGATTGGTCAGTTTGGCTGTGGTCTGGTTGTTCAATTTCTCTGTGGTTGTGCAGTCAACATAATCGTTGATTGCACCGAGCAACCTGATTGGTCAGTTTGGCTGTGGTCTGATTGGTCAGTTTGGCTGTGGTCTTATTAGTCAGTTTGGCCACGGTCTGATTGGTCAGTTTCTCTGTGGTTGCTTAGTCAACATAATTCTAATATAATAAAATGTCCAGTGCCTCCGAGCAACCTGATTGGTCAGTTTGGCTGTGGTCTGATTGGTCAGTTTAGCCGTGGTTGCACAATCAATGTCAATCAAGACAGAAACTGCTCAGCAACAGAGGTTGGCATAATCAAGGATATTGAGGAAAGGTGTAGGAGGAACACTGAGAGTCTCCTTCAAACACAAGAATACAACAAATGTTTTGTGGGAAATGGGGGCCTGACTACCATTGCTGGTAACACACTTCAAAAAAGACAAGAACCTAAAATAAACAAGCGTAACCAGTAGGGGGCACCACCAGACCCCAAAACCCATTAACATTCAACACAGTCACAGGTTCAAATCACAACCCTTTTTAATGCACCAAGCACCTTGTACAATGGACACAGCCATTAATCACACAAAAACCAATGAAAACCCTTCTCTCTCCTTATGCCCCCAGTTGAGAGTCCTGCCTCACCTTGAAGAGTCAGAGACAGGAGGCAGTGGGCAACACTCAACAAGAGCAGCGGAGGGAGAGATAGAGGCCCCTGCTTGTAATTGTGCTTGGGTGCTTTTTTACTTTTGGTTATTCATATTTGTGTAATAAAATTATTTTATTTGAACTGTGTTTGAGGTTTGGGGCTCATTGTCACCCCCTTGTGGTCACATTGTGTATGTATGGTATCCTACAATTTACATTTTTCCTTGATATTTGTATTTCTAAATTGTGTTCCAGCCTGATTTAATTACGTGAAATGGCCGTATTAAGACTTGGACGAGATTCATGAAATCCAAAAGCACTGAAATGAAGTAATGGCCAGACAAGTAAACACTTTATGACTTCAGTGTTTTGTTTTAATGAGCACACTGATGTGAATTAACTTGATTTAAGTAATGGTTTCACCTTTAGCCTTTTATTTTTAACACATCTGTTTCTGCATTTCATTTTGCACTTCCCGATTCTGGTTTGGTTCAAGGAGATCAGTAATAATTACAGCTTGGAAAAGACCCACACGCCCACAACCAAAAAGCTTTTATTAAATACTTGCCTTGAAAGGCTTCTGGTGACCCAGCATGATTTAGGGGGAGCACTTCTGAATTGTTTGGGAACCACAGCAGTCTTTACCTGACAGCACCCCCATTGTGGCACCCAAAAGGGCTGCACTTCTGGACTCGCCCTCTATGAACCCCTGCAGGTGTCCAAGTTGAGACACTGTAACCTACTGTGTAGGGAATGGAACTGCTCCTGGCCTCTGACTGTAAAGCTTGTTCATCTTCTGGCACCCTCCATCTGAGCAAGAGGTCGTGATGTCATCCAGCCCGGGATGCACTTCTGTCCTCCATAGCACTAACAAAAGCATTAAGGAAAGGTGATTGAGCGAGGAGATGTCAAACAGGAGAAAGTATTAAAAGTGCATGAAAGTACTAAAATTTGTCCCAAAGGACAAATGCTGAGGGTACACGTAAGGCAAGAGAAGTAAAATATCAAATCATTTTACATTTATTCTATTGCATGTCTTTGACAGGTAACATAGGTAAGCAGGTAACCTAGAATTACAGGCACAAACCTGCTTAATCCAGTTCAAGATTTCTAAGAGATCAGCAGTAATGGGAGCAAGGCCTCTCAGAGCCAGACGTATGACATGTAACATCTGAAGACAACCATAAGTGAACTTGGCCTTAAAAGTGGGTGGGGATAATTAGACAGTTCACACAGTTTGAGGTTTCTAAACCAATCCAGCGCTTCATGAGGCGGAGCTTAGAGTAGAGGCAGTGATAGAATAGCAAAAGGTAATATTGCAGTTTTTAAGCTGGTGTGACACAATGGACAAACCCTCTATGACTGAAAAGCCTCCTAAAGAGACTTTATATATATATAAAATGTGAAAATGTTTGGGAACCCCTCTTAATTCTTTGGATTTTTGTTTATCATTGGCTCAGCTTTCAAAGTAGCAACTTCCTTTTAATTTCTGACATGCCTTATGGACACAGTAGGATTTCAGCAGTGACATTAAGTTTATTGGATTAACAGAAAATATGCAATATGCATCATAACAATATTACACAGGTGCATAAATGTGGGCACCCCAATAGAGATATGACATCAATACTTAGCTGAGCCTCCTTTTGCTCCTTTGAGCCTCCAGACGCTGTCCTCCTATAGCCTGTGATGAGTGTCTGGACTCTGATGTTGGTATTTCTGACTATTCTTCATACAAAATCTCTCCAGTTCAGTTCTATTTGATGGACAGCCTGCTTCAAATCATCCCATAGATTTTCAATGATATTTAAGTCATGTGACTGTGACGGCCATTCCAGAACATTGGACTTCTCCCTCTGCATGAATGCCTTTGTAGATTTCAAACTGTGTTTTGGCTCATCGTCTTGTTGGAATATCCAACCCCTGTGTAACTTCAACTTTGTGACTGATCCTTGAACATTATCCTGAAGAATATGTTGATGTTGGGTTGAATTCATCCGACCCTCGACTTTCACAAGGGCCCCAGTCCCTGAACTAGCCACACAGACCCACAGCATGATGGACCCTCCACCAAATGTGACAGGAGGTAGCAGGTGTTTTTCTTGGAATGCGGTGTTCTTCTTCCACCATGCAAAGCGCTTTTTGTTCTGACCAAATAACTCAATTTCTGTCTCATCAGTCCAAAGTAAATCTGTCTTGTCTAAATGAGCATTTGAATACAACATTCGACTCTGTTTGTGGTGTGAGTGCAGAAAGGGCTTCCTTCTCATCACCCTGCCATACAGATGTTCTTTGTGCAAATTGCGCTGAATTGTAGAACGATGTACAGATACACCATCTGCAGCGAGATGTTCTTGCAGGTCTTTGGAGGTGATCTGTGTGTTGTCTGTCACCATTCTCACAATCCTGCTCATATGCCGCTCCTGTATTTTTCTTGGCCTGCCAGACCTGCTGTGTTGGTTTAACAGCAACTGTGCCTGTGGCCTTCCATTTCCTGATTCCATTCCTTACAGTTGAAACTGACAGTTTAGACCTCTGAGATGGCTTTTTGTTGCCTTCCCCTAACCCATGAGACCCAACAATCTTTGTTTTCAGATCTTCTGAGAGTTGCTTTGAGGATCCCATGCTGTCTGTCACTCTTCAGAGGAGAATCAAAGGGAAGCCCAACTTGTAATTGACCTCCTTAAATACCTTTTCTCATGATTGGACATACCTGTCTATGAAGTTCCAGGCTTAACAAGCTCATCCAAACAATTTGGTGTTACAAATAATCAGCATTGAGCAGTGACAGGCATTCAAATCAGCACAATGACAAGGGGACCTACATTTGTGCTTAGCCAGTTCTTCACATTTGATTTCATTTCATAAAACTAAATTATGCGTCACTAAAAATCTTTGTTCAGAAAACACAGCAGTGCTCAGATGTTCCTAGGAAATGAAAGACATACCACTGTTATCTTTTTTGTTGGAAGGAGAGTCAATTATTATGCAGGATGAGAGGGGTTCCCAATATATATATATATCACGGGGGTCTGCTTGAGCCAATCCCAGCCAACACAGGAAAGGAAACAAATCCTGGGCAGGGCGCCAGCCTACCGCAGGGCACACACAAACGGGACAATTTAAATTCGCCAATGCGGGAGGAAACCCACGCAGACACGGGGAGAACATGCAAACTCCACACAGGGAGGACCCGGGAATTGAACCCAGGACTCCCAACTGCGAGGCAGCAGCGCTACCAGTGCGCCACCATGCCACTATATATATATATATGTGTGTGTGTGTGTGTTCTGTATATATTGTAATATATGGACTATATATATAAAAATGGCATCAACTTGGTCAGTCATAAATCAGAGCCTGTCTGTTCTTAAATGCATGTATGTTGTACAAGAAGTGAGTGGAGCTTGTAAAGGGTTGGGGTCTGCCCACATACCCCATTTTAATAAGAGTGAATTCCAAGGTAAAAAAGAAAAGCAAAGTCCAACAGAAAGTACTGGGCGTCTGTTGCATGTTTGCCGGTTCTTTTTCCTTAGTAAGGAACGTCTCCCGTGGAGATGCATCCTTCTCAGGTGCGGGGTTTGTTAGTGATTGCCGACTTCCAGCGTCTTTGTTTTTTAAATAGGTCCTGGGGTAGAAGAGGGAGGACTTCTGGGTGAAACCAAGAAATAGCATCAGAACTCATCCTCCAGATGGCAGATGATTAAGAAAAGGAGGAATGAGTGGCTGCAACCCCTCAGGCGCTTGGGGTGGAGGTGTCACCTTACTTGAGCCTTGTAGATGTTCCCTGTGTGCATCAATATATAAAGTATATATACAGGGTCCTCCATGATGTTTGGGACAAAGACCCATTTTTTCCTTGATTTCCTCCTTTGCTCCACAGTTAAAAATTACAAATCAAGCAATTCAGACTTGTGATTAAAGTGCACATTACAGACTTCCATTTAAGGGGATTTGCACACATTTTGGTCACCACACGTCTTCTGCACGGTTCCCCCCATTTCAGGGCACCTTAATGATTGAGACAATTGGTGTCATCGGTGTTATTGAATACCTCAGGTGGGTTTCATGGCTTCATAAGATACCTCGGCTTGCTTCTACCTTTTGGAGTCTGTAGTTGCCATCGTTCAACTTCAGGATAAGAGCTGTGCCAGTGAAAGGCAAAGAAGCCATCATGAGGCTGAGAAACAAGAACGCGATCTTCTCTTCTCCATACTCTTCTCTATCCATCATTTTATTTTACATGTTGATCTTAGTTTCCTTTGCCCAAAGAAAAATGTTTCAGAACTGGACAAGCTTTTTAAAAAATATCGAATCTGCTCTTCCTATGCTTAAGGATTACCAGTGGTTTGCACCTTGTGGTAAACCCTCTGTCAGTCTTCTCTTGATTGTAGACTTTGTCAATGATAGGCCGACCTCACAGACAGTGGTCTCGGTTTGGCTAAATGTCATGAATTGGTTCTTCTTCGCCAAGGGCAGAATTCTGCAATCATCCAGCACAGTTGTCTTCTGTGGTTTTCCAGACCTTCTGGAGTCGCTGAGTTCACCGGTGTGTTCCTTCTCTTTAAGAATCTACCAAACAGTTGACTTGCCCACTCCTGGTGTTTCTGCTGCATCTCTGAAGGGTTTGTTTTGTTCTCTCTCTGTTTTTCATTTGCATGGACAGCTCTTTGGACCTCACAGCTTCCAAATGCAAATTCCACACCTGGCAGACCTTCTACCTACTTAACTGTTAATGAAATAATGAGGGACCTGCTCACACCTGGCTGTGGAACTGCTTGTTAGTCAAATTCCCATATAGTTTTGAGCCCCTGGAAATGGGGGAACATGTATAAAAATGGCAGTCGTTCCTAAACGGCTCATACTGTATTTCTGTTAAACCCTTTGGAATTAATGCTGAAAGTTTAATCATGTAATGATTTCTTCATTTCAAATTCATTGTGGTGGCATAGAGAGCCAAAATTACAAAAACCTGTGTCGCTGTCCAAATACTTCTGGACCAGACTGTGTACAAGCGGAAAGCAAGAAGCCCCCTTTGACTGCAGGCAGGACTGATGAAGTGACAAAGGAGCGGGCCTAGAAATCCAAAAGGTCAGGGAGTCAAATACCAGGACTGACTCCCACAGTGACCATGAGCGGGTCATTTAACGGGCATGTCGCCCAGCTGTATAAATATTGCTTTTAGAAAAAAAAAATCAATTTTTTCAGTATGTCTGTGGCTTGGGGTGATGTAGGGTGCTATATGAAATAAACACTGCAGCTTTGTCAGTGACGTAGCTAGAGTTCAATTTGCCACCCTCCAGCATTATCTGAATAAGTTAACATATTTAAATAGAAAATTAAAATGACGTATAGAGAAAAATTGAGATAATTTTTGCATAGATTTATTCATATATAGAGAAACAGCAATCATTTTTCACATATAATTATTTATAAGCATCAAGTAGACAAGAATAGAGTATAGATGCACTGATAGGCCGTGTTCTAATTATTAGTTTAATATAATTACGCTGCGAAAACCACAACCAGTGTAGTGTACAAGTGACAGGTGGGGATGTTTTCTGCGCAGAGCAAGAGCGCAGTTGAACTGATAACGAAACAAGATTATAAGTTGTAAAATAGTTGATTGTCTTCCAGGAAATTCTTATCGGTGTAATGTTTATGTTCAATTTTGTTCTTGCCTCATAAATTTCAACTTCTGTGTCTGATGCCGTCCCAAAAGGACAGTCTGAAAATGATTTTTGAAGCATTTGCAGATAAAAATCAAAGAATTTGACTTTTTTCATTCATGAGTGATATTTTTTTCCAAACCCTGCTTCTTACACACGAATTGTACTGAGCCTTTTGGCTTATAATGCCACCCCCAAAACTGCGCCCCCTCCGCCCCTAGCTATGCCACTGAGCTTTGTCAGGGTTTACTGTAAATCCTGTTTAGCCTTTCAGGATTCTCTGTCTGTCTGTCTGTCTGTCTGTCTGTCTAGCACCCCACCCTGCCTCTTCTCAGTTCAGATTGGATCAAATCGTTAACTCCCGCCAATTGGTGACTGATGACCAGCTGTGCCCTGCTGACCAGCTTACTTCAGGGTCTTGCAGATTCACTCTCGTATCTGACAGAGGATGCAGTGTAACTCCCAGTCCAGGCTTTGATCTTGCCATGTCTGGACTGCTGCAGCTGTCTGCGGTGTCACCAAGCCATTGCAGGTGATTCAAAATGTTCAACCAGCCAATGCGGGCACATGTCACCCCTTTCTTCAGATCACTACAATGGGCTTCCTGTGGAGGGGCATATTAAATTCAAATCCTTGACACTTGTCTACAGAGTGGTCAAAGGGTCTGCAATTACTTGCAAAAGTATTCACCCTTTTTCACTGTTTGAAACCGTGGGCATCCTTCGTAAAGAGTGGGGTGTGTCCTGACATTCTGGCTAAGTTGCCCACCATGGTCTGGTTTTTGTCAAATTACAACCTGGAATTCTAATGGATTTTTGTGGGGTGGGGTTTGCGTCTTTTGATTGACACGGCATCCCTACCACTTTGAAGGTTGTGAAGCCCAAGGGGCACGTACAGCCACCCTAACCCAACACAGATAGGCAGGACACAATTTGCCAGGTGGCTCACGGTTTATTTAAGTGGGGCAGCTCTTTTACCGAGAAAAGCACAAAAGTACCAAAGTGCAAATATGTAGTCCAACCCAGAAGCTTTTCCTCCTCCTTCTTCTTCTTCTTCTTCTTCTGCCTCCACTCCTTCCCCAGACAAGCTTTGTCTGCCAACTCTGACTCCCTGAATGTAGGGAGGCGGCTCCATTTATTCACAACCCAGAGAATGATTCCAGGTGGCTCATCAGTATTACCTGTGGTCACCCCCAGGTGTGCTGGAAGTCCACAATAGGGCTCTGCAGCTCCCCCTGGCAGCCCCCATGGAACTCAACAGGACTGCACCAAACACCAGCTCCTAGCATGCCCTGCAGAAATCCAGGGTGCCACAGCCACCCAAGAGGGCTGCCCTCTAGCGTCCCAGGGGAGGTGTTGCCTCACCACTGCTCTCTCTTCCCCTGGTCTTTCCATTCCATTGGCATCCCGGCCAGGTTATGGTCATGGTCGCCCGTCACAAGGTGCAAAATATTTTTGATTGTGACACAAATGATTATTAAGACTGGAAAAGCTGAAATCCTAAGTGTTCATCAGTCTTCATCTCCAAAGTCAACACTTTGTAGAGCCTCCTATTGAGGCAGTTCCAGCTGCAAGTCTCTCGTTGAATGGATCTGTTGGCTCAGCACACTGGGACTGTCACCCACTCCTCAAGGCCAAACTGCTCCAACTCCTTCATGGTGTTCAGCCAACTTCAAGTCCCGCCACAGACTCTCCATTAGGTTTGAGGTCTAGGCTTTGACGAGGCCATTCCTAGACATTTTAATGCGTCCCTTCTAGCCACTCCAGTGTCACTTTAGCAATATGTTGAGGGTCACTCATTGTCCTTCTGGGAAGTGAATCTTCATTCCCGACTCAAGTCTTTGGTTGAGTCAAACAGAACTGCACTATAATTAGTCCAATCAATGTAGTGAGAAAAGCGTTATCTGAATGTCATGTTTTCATCTTTTATTGAGTAACATCGATCCATCAATACTTCTTCTCACACCATACTGTACTTTCCTGCGTCTCTGTGATGTTTCCACCTTCTGTCTGTGTCGTCGTGGGGTTTTCTCTGGACACCCACCTGAAGCTAAATCTGTTCAGGCCCATCCAGTGCTTGGTTGAGAGACGAACCAGGAAAAGCTTGAGTTGCTGCTGGAAGAGGTGTTGGTGAGGCCAGCAGAGGACGCTTAACCTGTGGTCTGCGTGTAGATCCCAATGCCCCCCAGTGCAGTGACGGGGCACAGTGCTGTACAAATGGTACCATCCTTCGGATGAGACTTAAATTGAGGTCCTGACTCTCTGTGGTCTCTGAGCATCCTTCATCAAGAGCAGGGTGTATCGTGATATCCAGGCTAAATTGCCCACTACGGCCTAGTCATTTAGGCCCCCTAATCACCCCCTGTCTCTAATTGACTATCACTCTCATTACTTCACAATCTTACAGCTCATGTGTGGTGAGCCTACTGGAGCAATAATGTGGATGCTGCACCTTAGTGGTGGTTGAAGTGGCTCCCCACTCGCCGTGTAAAGCGACATCCTTCAGATGAGCAATAAGACCGGGGTCCTGACTCTGTGGTTATAAAAGACCCCCGGGCATCCTTCATAAAGTGTAGGGTATGTCCTGACATTCTGGCAAAATTGCCCACCAGGGCCTAGTCATTCTGACCCCAATCATCCCCTGTCTCTAACTGGCGGACTCTATGTGTCACTATGTGGTGAGCCTACTTACAAAAAAAATG
Organism: Polypterus senegalus; assembly: GCF_016835505.1. Taxonomy (NCBI): domain Eukaryota; kingdom Metazoa; phylum Chordata; class Cladistia; order Polypteriformes; family Polypteridae; genus Polypterus; species Polypterus senegalus. The sequence continues at coordinate 7,381,691 of NC_053162.1, forward strand.
GCTGCCATCGCCCCTCATCCAGGTGGGTGCCACACATTTATGGCTCCCTTATGTCAGCGCTTTAAGTAGTGAGAAAAAGCACTATATAGAGGCACTACTGTATATAAATAAAATATACTATTATTATTATTATTGTTATTAAATAAATAAAATGTACTATTATTATTGTTATTAAAATGGAATTATTATTATTATTATGTATATGGTATTATTATTACTATTGTTATATAAATGTAATTAATCATTATGATTATGCCTATGTGCTTTTTCCTTCGGGGTACTCTGGCCTTCCCGAAGGCAGGCAGGTTAATTTGAATGGCAATTCCAAAAGGGGGGGTAAAGGGTTGGGGGGAGTTTGTGATAGGCCGGTGCCTATTGTCCTGCATTGCATCCAGTGCTGCTAGGATAGGCTCCACAAGCCTCAACTACGTGAAGTAGGTTTGAAAAGTTTATGTTACAAGGCAAAGAGAGTTTTGGATCTGAAAAAATTAACTCTCCGCTAGGGATGCATGGGTGGCATTAATTTGGAAAAGCTGCTCCTTCAGCCTGACTTTAGAGGAGGTTTTGAGGAAATCGGTCCAACTTCTCTTATCCAAATCTGGATAGAGGCCAATTTGCACAGCCGACATTTAGCAACAACAGCAACAAAAAAAATAAAAAGAGAGAGAGAATTTGTCCGTCTGTGGGCCCTGCTGACGCACACAAGTTAAAAAGGTCTCACTTCCTGTCCCCATTCAGAGGAAGCAAAGAAAAAAACCTTGGCTCCAGCGCGGCCGCTCAGCAGGCTGTTTGGCTGTCTTAGGAAAATAAATACAACTTTTCAAGTCAAGTGAGTTGAACACAAGCATCAAGAAACAAAAGGAGACGGTTATTCAGCAATGGGATGGGAGGAAACCGAACAGAGATGACGCTGGCATTCGAACATAAAGACTAAAAATGGATCCCTGCTGATTCATAGGACTCACTAAAGATTTTTTAGAAACACTGCTGGAGACGAGGAATTGGGGGCTGACTCATTGGGATTTACCAAAATTACTGAAGCAGCACTAGAAGGTCAGAGAGAGAGAGAAGCACAGAGTGTGTGTTAGTGAAGTTAGATGAACTCCAATGAAAGTACGAGGACAATCACCCCATCCATTCATTAATCTTCATAATCCAGCGCAGGGTGGGTGGCACTGGGAGCCTATCCCACCATCAGGCAGTCCATCACATGGTAAACTCCCACCAGTTCACCAGACCTGCATGTCTTTGGACTGTGGGAGGAAACACGAGGACCCAAAGGGAGAACATCCAAACTTCATGAACTGAGCACCCAGGGTGTAAAGCTCAGTCTCCTTCCTGCAAGTCCGCTATGTGGACAATCAATCAACTTCAACATGAAATAAATATTTGCAGATATCAACCACTGCCTGGTGGCTCTTGAATCCACTTGAAGTTCTGCTTATGGTGCTCTCTCTGTGCTATCCCCAGTTTCTCTAGCGGTCTTCACTTCTCTTCAAGTCCCAGGACTCTGATTTCTAAATTAGCTTTATGAGAAAAGCTTTGGAGGTGTAAGTGAAGGTGTCCTGTGATGGGCTGGCTCTCCAGCTCTTTGGTTACCTACCTATTTATCTATCTATCTATCTATCATAGTGCCTTTCATTTCTATCTATCTATCTATCGATCTATCTATCTATCTATCTATCTATCTATCTATCTATCTATCTATCTATCTATCATAAAGTGCCTTTCATTTCTATCTATCTATCTATCTATCTATCTATCTATCTATCTATCTATCATATAGTGCCTTTCATTTCTATCTATCTATCTATCTATCTATCTATCTATCTATCTATCTATCTATCTATCTATCTATCATAGTGCCTTTCATTTCTATCTATCTATCTATCTATCTATCTATCTATCTATCTATCATAAATTGCCTTTCATTTCTATCTCTCGATCGATCTATCTATCTATCTATCTATCTATCTATCTATCTATCTATCTATCTATCTATCTATCTATCATAGTGCCTTTCATTTCTATCTATCTATCTATCTATCTATCTATCATAAATTGCCTTTCATTTCTATCTATCTATCTATCTATCTATCTATCTATCTATCTATCTATCTATCTATCATATAGTGCCTTTCATTTCTATCTATCTATCTATCTATCTATCTATCTATCTATCTCTCGATCTATCTATCTATCTATCATATAGTGCCTTTCATTTCTATCTCTCTATTTATCTATCTGTCTATCATATAGTGCCTTTCCTCTCTATCTATTATGCCATTAAAGACCCCTGATTTTAATGCTGTGACTCTGCAGTTTGTTTCAGAGTCCTACAGGTTTTCCAGATTCTGTAATTAAGTGCCTGCTGGATCAGCTGTCGTGCTCACGCATTTTTCTTAGCCACATTCCCAGCATTAAAAATATGTCCGGTGTTTGCACATAATTTGGTTTACATTTACATTTCCTTATTTGGTTGACACCTTTATCCGAGGGGACTTACAACATTTATGATAAAATTGAATGCGTTTCTTCTGCTTTTCCAAAAGGAGTCAAGGCAGTGCAAGTGTTCCCCCATGTCATCCTCAGAGATGTGCAGGTTAGGCTAAGTGCTGACTCCAGACTGTCCCGGTGTATGTGAATGGGCTCTGAAGTGGACTGATGGCATGTTCGGTGCTGGTTCCTACTTTGCACTCGAGGCTGTGGCCATCTTTGATCTTAGGTTAGATTGTGTGGGTTTGAGAATGTTCTGTTCTCCTGCTCCTGCTGTTTTACATTTATAGAAATCGGTGAACTGTTCAGTTTCTAAACTCTTCTTCCTGAACAGCACTCTGTTTGTGAATATACTGGATGTTCTGCTGTGTGGTACAGAGGCGGTGGCCGTGGCCCAGTTAAATATTTATTGTTTTTTTTTCTTTTTGGCTTTCTTGTTGTAGGTTGCATCTTCTCCTCTCATTTCTACATTTCAAGTGGACATAATACCAGAAGAGCTGCCTGACAGCAGCAACGACCTCCTCAAGTGGGCTGAAGAAAAATTTGGGGGTGTGACATCGTTTTCTGAACTTATGAACCCTGAACAGTTAACTGTCAAGGATGCAAACAGTAAGTATTTGTTAGGATTTTTATCAGTGCTTTCTTTTTATTAAAAATAAAAAAGAAAGCAGACACAATGAAGAGCCGCTTGTTGTTGCCTTAATTCCTTCCATCCAGTTCACAGCTGGGGTGGCACGGTGGTACAATGGTAGTGCTGCTGCCTTGCAGTAAGGAGACAAAGGGTTTGCATCCCAGTCAACCCTGCATGGAGTCTGTATGTTCACCCCGTGTATCTGTGTGAGTGTCCTTCCACAGTCCAAAGACATGTAGGTTTGGTGAATTGGCCCTACTGTGCGTGTTCACCTTGCAATAGACTGGCACCCTGTCCAGGGTTTGCTTCTGCCTTGCACTCAATGCTAGGTGGGATAGCAGACCCCAGCAGCCCAGATCAGGACTAAGTTGGTTAGAAAATGACTGACTGACAGTCCACGACTGCCAAGAAAATCTCTTGAGACCCTCACTGGCATTGATAGAAAAGAAGGCCTAAAATATTTCACTCCATTGGTTGGGCCTAGCGTTTTAATAATAATAGAAAAGCACCTTGACCATGGGAAAGGCACTATATAAATAGAATACAGTATATTATTATTATTAATCTTAATAATAATAATAACTCTTAGGACCCTCACTGGCATTGCTAGAAAAGATGGCCTAAAATATTTCACCCTTTTACCCAGGCTTAGTGTTTTAATAATGATAATAATAATAATAATAATGTGCCCTGAGCATGGGAAAGGCTCTATATAAATAGGATGTAGTATTATTAATATTATTATTTTCATTATTAAGACTAACTCTCAGGACCCTCATTGGCATTGCTAGAAAAGAAGGCCTAAAATATTTTACCCTTTTACCCTGGCTTAGTGTTTTAAAAAATAATAATAATAATAATAATAATAATAATAATAATAATGTGCCCTGAGCATGGAAAAGGCACTATATAAATAAAATGTATTATTATTATTATTAAGACTAATTCTCAGAACCCTCATTGGCATTGCTAGAAAAGAAGGCCTAAACTACTTCACTCCATTGGCTGGGCCTAGTGTTTTAATAATAATAGAAAAGCACCTTGACCATGGGAAAGGTGCTATATAAATAGAATATAGTATTAATATTATTATTAAACTTAGTAATAATAATAACTCTGAGGACCCTCACTGGCATTGCTAGAAAAGATGGCCTAAAATTTTTTACCCTTTTACCCAGGCTTAGTGTTTTAAAAATAATAATAATGTGCCCTGAGCATGGAAAAGGCGCTATATAAATAAAATGTAATATTATTATTTTTAAGACTAACTCTCAGGACCCTCACTGGCATTGAAAAGAAGGCCTAAACTACTTCACTCCATTGCCCGGGCTTAGCGGTTTGTAAAACAGACCCCTGTGCAGGACTCATTCCAGTACTGCGCCTGCTGCCACACTCTCATACTGGATTAAGTGAGTCCATGGGATGGGATTTGGGGGGGTCGAGGGGAGCAAGCTAATATTGGTAATTGAAAAATTTAATTTACATGGTTAAAATAAAAAATAACAAAAAGAAGCCATAATGTGTAATCAATTCCAAGCTCTCTCTTAAACCGATATCACGTTATGCAACTTTCAGCCATTGGGTTTGTCAGACTTGCTGACTGCTGTTGTTGATCTTGTTGCTGGACTGTCACACAGCTAAAAATCGCTGGGCGTGTTCAAAACACAGTCGTTCCTGTTATATGCATTTTACTTCCGGAGGAGCATCTGATTGGTTGTCGCTCCCGTGCACACACAGCCCAGTCAGTCATGGCTGCCCGTCGATTCAATGATGATGTTGTTTGTCCATTTGTCCATCTCCATTACTCCTGTTGTGTACGCTTGTGGGAGAGTAGGGCAATTTGGGAAAGGCAGATCCGGGGGATCACAATGGGCACAGTGGCTTGTTTTCCATGGTGATGTCTTGCTGTTCTCTTCTCCTCTTGTTGATGGGTCTGTTGTTTTTCAACGTGATGGACTCCTTCAATTACTGTCCGTCTCCAAAGCGCGTGGGCCCCAGTAAGTGTCTCAAACTGCATATGTGGAATGGAGTTGGCCTCGAGTAGAACATTTCAAGTAGTCCTTCCATCTTTTCTTTGGTCCACCTTGAGGTCAGGATACTTCAGCGCGTTTACCATACAGGACCATCTGGAGGAGCCGAGACTCATCCATGCAGATAAAGTGCCTGGTCCTGTAGAGGACACAGCTGAGCATCATGGCCTCAATGCTTGTGGATGAGCAGTCTTCCAGAATTTTAGTGTGTGGATCCCTGTACTCTCAGATGATACCCAGGATCTTCCAGAGTCAGCATTTCCAGTGTGCAGATTTGCTTGCCGTAGAGAGTCCAAGACTCTCCTCCATAATGGAGTGTTGATCTACATACCACCCTGTGACTTACCACAACCTTAGTTGCCATGCGGAGATATCGGTTACAGAAGACAGGCTTGTGAAGACGGCCGAATGCAGTGGAGGCCAGTCGGAGGCAGTTCAGTCTCCTCAGTCACTAGATATTATACTTCCAAGGAGGGGGAAAGACTTGGGTGTTGCTCAGTGTCTGTGGGTGGGGAATAAAGAGAAAATGAAACCATGGACTAGCTGGACTGAGTCACTCGGTATTCCATGTTATGGAAATGGCCCTCGCTAAAAGAGGGCTACACCTGAAAATTGCTGGAAAAGTTGTCTAATGTGACATGGCCTCAAGTTTACTCTCTTTGGAGAGTTAATACTCAAATACTGAACAGCCTTCAATTTCTGATTGATGGGGAGTTTAGTGAATTATCCCGACCCTTTTTTATTTATTCATTGACTGTCCCCCGCCCCACATAACTGTCATTTAGAGTCTGCCATTTTACGTCTCGCACAAACCTTACTTCCTACTTTTTTATGACTTTGTACAGTGGACTCCAGAACTTCAACCTGTGAACTACAGCCAGATTTTAGGATGGGAGAATACTTGGAAGTCGTCTACGCCTTAAGTGTAAAGGTCTGCCACCACCATGTCCAGCAAAGGAAGAGGAGAGTGCATATAATAAGTGTAGCCAAGGACCTTGAAAACAGGTACGCTTTCTGTGACATTGGGTTTTATTTTACAGCTGCATTTATAAAAAACTAAAAATATGTTACCTATTAAAGCAAAACGTAAAGCCTTTTATTGCACTTTGCATCTGTTACACTGTAGTTCAGGTGAGTGAGGTGACTGTCACCATGGACCCCACACGATAAATGAGGAATGGGCGAAACTGGCCAAGCTTGTGGCATCATATTCAAAAAGACTTGAGGCTGGAATTGCTGCCAAAGGAGCATCGACAAAGTACTGAGCAAAGGCTGTGAATACTTATGGACATGTGCTTTCTCAGTTTTTTTTATTTTTAATAAATCTGCAAAAATCTCAAGTAAACTTTTTTCACGTTGTCATTATGGGGTGTTGTGTGTAGAATTCTGAGGTAAAAAAATGAATTGAATCCATTTTGGAATAAGGCTGTAACATAACAAAATGTGGAAAAAGTGATGCGCTGGGAATACTTTCCAGATGCACTCTATCTATCTATCTATCTATCTATCTATCTATCTATCTATCTATCTATCTATTATATAGTGCCTTTCTTATCTATCTGTCTATCTATCTATCTATCTATCTATCTATTATATAGTGCCTTTCATATCTATCTATCTATCTATCTATCTATCTATCTATCTATCTATCTATCTATCTATTATATAGTGCCTTTCTTATCTATCTATCTATCTATCTATCTATCTATCTATCTATTATATAGTGCCTCTCACATCTATCTATCTATCTATCTATCTATCTATCTATCTATCTATCTATCTATCTATCTATTATATAGTGCCTTTCATATCTATCTATCTATCTATCTATCTATCTATCTATCTATCTATCTATCTATCTATCTATCTGTCATATAGTGCCTTTCTTTTAACATTCAGCCTGAAGGATACCTTTTCAGTACTCTTTGCCTGTACAATATCTCTTGCTAGCCATTACATTTTAATGTGTTTTTTGTTCGCTCCCTGATTTTAAAATTGAATCTTTATGATTTTCACGCTTGCCAATGATGAAATGTCCCATTGTGTTTCAGAGTGATTAACGTGGATGTGTTCTCAAGGATGGCACCACTCCTCATCCTTCAAGGGCCAGTGACAACAAAATGGTTCATCACTTTTGACTCCAATGACTGTCAGGTCATAGTAAGTAAAGTAAAATGCACTTTTGGCAGAATCTGGAAATGAAATTATGGAAAATATGCTGTGTTGCTGTGCCCTGTATTTTATCTTTTTAAAGTGGATCAAGTTGGTTCAGCAGAGAATTCATTTATTTTTCCTCTTCTCATAACTTCTCTACAATAAATCACAATATCTCAGCAATTAATTATTTTTAAACCTCTATGCAATATCACCTGTATAATAAACTGACCTAATAATCTCACAACTTGATGATTATTCATCTCCTACTCAGATAGATGGACTCATACACATAGGAGATGACTAAGAACTTCTTCTTCTTCTTCTTTTCCCACTCCTATTTCCAGCCTTCTCCTCACAGTTCGGACCTGCACTTTCTCTCCAGTCAGGCCCTTTTCTTTCAGATCTTCATCTATCCACCTCCATTTTCTCATCCCCAGAACTGTCATTCTTATCACTCTTGTGCCGACATATTCCTTGTCGATTTTCATCACATGTCCATACCACTCCAACCTTCTTTCCTGTGCTTCCTTAGATTTCTCTCCCACTTTTGTTGTACCTCTGATTGTCTCATTTCTTATTCTGCCCATCTTTGTAACTCCAGACATCCATCTCAACATTTCTTCCACGTCTAACTTCTTCACTCCCTTTAGTGCATGTGTCTCAACTCCACACATCATTGCTGGTCTTCCCACTGTCTTAAAAACGTCACTTTTAACCTTCGCCTTAACTCTTTAAACACATAATACTCCTAACATCTTCTTCCAATTGTCCCACTCCTCTGGTATCCTTTCTTGTTTATAGATCTTCTGCATTAAACCCCACAACACATTTTCTCTCTCTTTTCCTAAACTCTTCCACAGTTCTGCTTGTAGTCCATCTGGTCCTGTCGTCTTTCCATTGTTCATTCTTTTCAGTGCCTCCTTTTCTTCCTCCCTTATTATTCTTGGTACTAACTCTTTGTTTGGGACTCTATCCCTAAACACTACCCTTGGTTTTTCCTTCATTCAACAGATTTTCAAAGTACCTCTTCCATCATTCTTGATCCTATCATGATCACTCAAGACCACACACACTGCAAATGATTACGAACATTAAGCTGAACGGCTTCTTTGTTTTCAAAACTGTTTTCATGTTTGTAAATTAAATGTCGTTATAACTAAAGCAGAACTAACACGGTTTCTCTTTTATGTCCCTTACAGAGTAATACCCCTGTCAACATTAAAGGGTTAACAAATCCCTTAACCACCAATTTAAGTGACACATACAGCAGCTTGGTGCAGCAGGTGCCTTCGTTAATAAACTCCTTCAAAGAAGTTGCCATCTCTTACACAGAGATACAAAGCGCACCTTCACATCTAAACGTGGAGGTCAAAACCGAACCCGCAGAACCTTCTTCCACCAGAGCACCAACATCTGCTCTGAGCACCGCCAGGAATGAGGAAATGATAAAGCTCGAGTTCTACCGAACCAAAGATTTCAGATTCGCTTTGACTGAGTTGAGAAACCTGGATAGCAGGGAGACGGTCTTTGCAAAGGTAAGACGCCGACAAGAAGCGGTCGCCTTCTGAGTATCCCACCGCCGCAAATGAAATAAGAGTGAATGGTGAGGAAGAAGCCTTCATAATTTAACTCATGGAGTTAAGGATTCACTTATAATTCTACATGCAGAACTAGAGACATGATGGACAGAACAGCACATGCCGAGCTGTGTCTGACCTTTTATCTGGAGTGCCACCCCTTTTATATGTTCTTCATCATCACCCATTTGGTGACATCATGCTACAGTGGCGTGATTTGATCAAAGTCCGTTACTGCCTTCCTAATTGAGAGTCTGCTCAATCCCTCTACTCAATTGTCCTTCCTTGCTGAGAAAAGAAATTGGTTCTCAGCTCCTGGTGGTTGAAATAGAGCACATATGCAGGAAGGAGTGCAGGCCTTAATAAATTTAATTCTTTAAACATATTCAAATAAATAGTACTGTAAACAAAAGAAAATGAAGAGTGGCCACCATACAACCAGGTACTGCTAGATCTTCAGTCTTCCCAGATGGCCAATTTGTTGCATTGCCTGAAGTTTCAGCAGTAGCTCAGAGCGTTCTTGAACTCTTTTCCACCTCCTCCTTCTCCTCCTCCTACTTCTTCCCCACCTTGTCCTTCTCCTTCTATTTCTCTTTCTCTTTCTCCTCCTCCTTCTTCTTCTCCTACTCCTTTTACTCTCCTCTTCCTTGTTCTTCTTTATCTTCTTCTCACTCTCCATCTTTTTATTCTCCTTTTCCTCCTTCTTCTTCTCCTCATTCTCCTTCTATTTCTCTTTCTCCCCTTCTCATTTCATTCTCTTCCTTCTTTTCCTCCTTTTCTTCTTCTTCACCTCATTCTTCTTCTATTCCTCCTCCTTGTTCTCCTTTTTCTTCTTCTCATTCTCTTTCTCCTTCCTCTTCTTCTCCTCCTTCTTCCTCACCTTGTCCTTCTCCTTCTCCTCCTCCTTCTGCTTCTATTTCTCTTTCTCCTCCTACTCCTCCTTTCATTCTCCTCCTTCTTCTCCATTTTCTTCTTCTTCACCTCCATCTCCTTCTTCTTTTCCTCCTCATTCTCATTCTTCCCCACCTTGTTTTTCTCCTTCTTTTTCTACTCCTTCTGTTTCTATTTCTCTTTCTCCTCCTCCTTCTCTTTGCCCTCCTCCCCCTCCTCCTTCTCCTTCTTCTCCTCTCTTCTTATGCAGATCAGCTCTTTTATTGATCTAATAAAACTCCTTGTCCTTATCCAAAGTTCATAAAACTAAAATCCTGTTTCCATACTCACTGTTCTGACATCATAAATGGGAGCCAACTTAGAAACAGTATTTGAAAGTTCACGGTGGCAGCAGTTTGCTATTATACATTAGATTTAAACTTCTTTAAAACATGAATAGCCAAACAATACCTTGGACTTACAACATAGTATGGCCAACAGAAGTGCAGATTAAATTGAAGAAAATGGCAGGTGCAGGCCCGTAAGATGCTAATGCAGGGGTTCTTAACCTGAGATCCGTGGACCCCTAGGGGGTCCATGGATGGGTTTCAGGGGGTCTATGAGGGACAGATAAAAATTAACACTAATATTCACTATACAGCCCACTACTGTTGATATAGGGTAGATGTAGTAGTAATGTAAGTATAAAATGTAGTAGTTTTCATTTTCACAAGAGGATTGTATTTCATAATTATAATGAGTGGCCATTACTTTTTGAATAACAAAAATGAGTGTTTTTTTTAGATTGTTTACTTTAAAGTTTAATAATACTTTATGTATGTCATTTATGTAGGAGACAATCAAATCTCGATAAATAAAGTACATTATATTCATTGCATGCAGAGTTGTGTTTATGTGAATATTTCTGGGTAAGGGGGTCCACGGCTATCGTCAGATTCTTCAAGGGGTCCGTGACTCAATAAAGTTTAAGAATCACTGCGCTCAATGACAGTAGGGCTCATTCCTTGATGCTTTCAACACCATTGCCAAATGGCAATTCCATCTCTTGCTTTGTCTCCCCACAGATTACCAAAGATCTTAAAATGGTCGAGCTTGGGATAAAACTTTTCAATTGCTCAGCCACGATAAATGGCGATCAGGTGAAGAATATGAAATTTACAAAGCAAGCATGTCCACAGAAGGACTTCTCAAGCACATGCTTTAGCTTCTCCTTTCACGACATCCTAAAGGAGCCTGGACGTTACTCTCTAGACCTTGTGTGCTTCGTACAGACGTGTTTCGGGGAGGTGAGTAAAAAGTTTATTTTATTTTTTTAAATTGTGATTTTTGTTTTTTTTGTGTCACACTTCTTACAATTGATACTTCAATAGCAGCAGAGTGTTGTACTGTGTTAGCCATAGATTGATACAGGAGACAGTAGAGTGAAATGACACCTTTTGTTGGCTAACTAAATAGATTACAAATTCAAGCTTCCGAGGCAGCTAAGGCCCCTTCATCAGGCAAGGTACTTCAAAGCATCCTTGGCTGGGTGGAGTAATAAATACACTGCTCACAAAAATTAAAGGAACACTTTAAAGAAACACATTAGATACATCAGATCTCAATATGAAGTTGGATATCTATACAAATAACGACAGGGCAATGTCTTAGGAACAAAAGGATGCCAAGTCTTTTAATGGAAATAAAAGTTTTCTGCCTTCAGAGGGCTCAATTGTGTAGACACCCTAAAATCAGAGTGAAATGAAGATGTGCCAGGCTAGTCCATTTTTTCAAAATCTTAATTTCTGCTACTCAAAATGCTTTTCAGTATCTTGTGTGGCCCCACGAGCTTGTATGCATGCTTGACAACGTCGGGGCATGCTCCTAATGAGACGACGGATGGTGTCTTGTGGCATTTCCTCCCAGATCTGTATGAGGGCATCCCTGAGCTGTTGTACAGTCTGAGGAGCAACCTGGCGGCGCCTAATGGACCGAAACATAATGTCCCACAGATGTTCTATTGGGTTTAAGTCAGGGGATCGTGAAGGCCATTCAATTGTTTCAATTCCTTCATCCTCCAGGTACTGCCTGCATACTCTTGCCACATGAGGCCGGGCATTGTCGTGCATTAGGAGGAAACCAGGACCTACTGCACCAGCGTAGGGTCTGACAATGGGTCCAAGGATTTCATCCTGATACCTAATGGCAGTCAAGATGCCGTTGTCTAGCCTGTAGAGGTCTGTGAGTCGCTCCATGGATATGCCTCCAAGATCATCACTGACCCACCACCAAACCAGTCATGCTAAACGATGTTACAGGCAGCATAATATTCTCCACGGCTTCTCCTGACCCTTTCACGTCTTTCACATATACTCAGGGTGAACCTGCTCTCATCTGTGAAAAGCACAGGACGCCAGTGGTGGCCCTGCCAATTCTGGTATTCTATGGCAAATGCCAATTGAGCTCCCTGCTGTGCAGTGAGCACAGGGCAGTAGACATTTGGGCCCTCGGGCAACCCTCATGAAGTCTGTTTCTGATTGTTTGGTCAGAGACATTCACACCAGTGGCCTGCTGGAGGTCATTTTGTAGGGCTCTGGCAGTGCTCATCCTGTTCCTCCTTGCCCAAAGGAGCAGATACTGGTCCTGCTGATGGGTTATGGACCTTCTATGGCCCTCTCCAGCTCTCCTAGAATCTCCTCCATGCCCTTGAGACTGTGCAGGGAGACACAGCAAACCTTCTGGCAATGACACGTATTGATGTGCCATCCTGGAGAAGTTGGACTACCTGTGCAACCTCTGTAGGGTCCAGGTATCGCCTCATGCTACCAGTAGTGACACTGACTGTAGCCAAATGCAAAACTAGTGAAGAAACAGTCAGAAAAGATGAGGAGGGAAAAATGTCAGTGGCCTCCACCTGTTAAACCGTTCCTGTTTTGGGGGTCATCTCATTGTTGCCCCTCTAGTGCATCTGTTGTTAATTTCATTAACACCACAGCAGCTGAAACTGATTAACAACCCCCTCTGCTACTTAACTGACCAGATTAATATCCCATAAGTTTCATTGACTTTATGCTATACTCTGATTAAAAAGTGTTCCTTTAATTCTTTTGAGCAGTATATAATATCATGTACTTGAGTGTAAATGTACGGTTTGGAGACAAAGTCAGAGAGGCGAGATTGCGTTGGTTTGGACACGTGCAGAGGAGACATGCTGAGTATAATGAGAGAAGGGTACTAAGGATAGAGCAGCCAGGCTAGTGGAGAAGAGGAAGGCCTAAGAGGAGGTTTATGGATGTGGTGAGTGAGGACATGCAGGTAATGGGGGTAACAGAGCAAGATGACAAGGACAGGAAGATATGGAAAAAAAATGATCCACTGTGGCAACACTTAACAGGAACGGCCGAATAAAGAAGAAGAAGGTGTGCACGTGTGTAAATCTGTATTATTTACACTGTTTAATTTTTTAAATTCTAGTCGAATCCCCTTATGGAGTGGTCTTTTCAATGCAGCCTCATAGTGTTATTTCTTCTTCTTCCTCTTCAGTTGGCCATGCATTTTAACTGGCCATCAAATGGCAGTTGAGTTTAAGTTTCTCCCATTCACCCGGTCTCACATGTCTCAGTCGATTTCACTTGCGGACAGTCGGGCTGCATTGCTAATAGTGGCAGCTTTGCAACTGCTCAACCTCTTGGAGGCACAGTGTCTCTAACACTTGGCTTAAATTTTTAAGTTGTTGCGTAACCATGACCTGTGAAAAGGCTCAGTTTTTTTTTATAGAGGGATATTTCGGACAAAAATAAACAAAGTATTATGAAATGTGCTCCATGTATTGTCCATAGCGTTTTACAGGGTGCCCTTGTTTTTAGAACATTAGAGCAATCTGGACAAGAACAGGCCCTCCAACCCAGAAGGCAGGCTTGGACAGATTTGTGTCACTAAATGTAAAGTACGAGAGATATTCAAAAAGTTTCCGCATTTATTTTTAACTCTTCAAATTACATCACTTTTCTACATAGTCACCTACCTTTCACATGACACTCGCAGACATGACCAATTACTACTCCTCATCCCGTCCTTCACCGTTTCTAACAAAAATATAAAAGTGTGGAAACTTTTTGAACGTCCCCCTTATTTTACATAGGAACTCAAAAGAGGTTTGAATACACAATGGGAGGTCTGAAAAATGAAAATACACTTTATGAAAAGGATTTAGGAGTCGTAGTGGACTCGACACTATCAACTGCCAGACAGCGTGCAGAAGCCATTAAGAAGGCTAACAGAATTTAAGGTTATATAGCGCCTTGATATATGGAGCACAAGTCCCAGGAGGTTCTGTTCAAGCTTTATAGCACACTGGTGAGGCCTCATCTGGAGTCCTGGGTGCAGTTTTGGTCTCCATATTATTAAAAAAGACATAGTGACACTGGAGAAAGTCCAGAGAAGAGCAACCAGGCTGAATACAGGGCTACATGGGATGAAGAAAAATTAAAAGATTTCAGAGTCATTGTGGACTCATCACTATTTACATCCAGACAGTGTTCCGAAGCGATCAAGAAAACTAACAGAATGTCAGGTTATATAGCGCCTTGATGTGTGGAGTACAAGTCACGAGATTCTGCTCAAGTCTTTATAACACACTGGTGAGGCCTCATCTGGAGTCCTGGGTGCAGTTTTGGTCTCCATAAAGACATAGCAGCACTGGAGAAAGTCCAGGCAGGAGCGATTGGGTCAGTTTCAGGAGTCGTAGTGGACTCTAAGCTATCGACTTTCCGACAGTGTGCAGACACCAACAAGAAGGCTAACAGAATGTCAGGTTATATAGCGCCTTGATGTGTGGAGTACAAGTCACAGGAGGTTCTGCTCAAGTCTTTATAACACACTGGTGAGGCCTCATCTGGAGTATTGGGTGCAGTTTTGGTCTCCAAGCTACAAAAAGGACATAACAGCACAAGAGAAGGTCCTGAGAAGAGCGACTAGGCTGATTTTAGAGCTACAGGGGGAAAAAATCAAATATTCAGTTCAGAATGTTTTCAAAATCTGGCAGGATCTAATCAATAATATTTTAGAATAAACTCTTAAAGCACCGAGGAAGCAATTATCTCTGCATTTCTTTTTCTTCTCCATTCATCTATTTTGGCCTATTAAACTCATCAATTTAGGTATGTTTAAACGCCTTAAGTTTTACCCTGTTGGCCATGCTCTCTCTCTCTCTCTCAGGGGTGGGGGTCGACTTGTTTTCAATCCTATTTTTTGTAAAAATTGATCGATTTGTATGGAATGATTACAATAAAATTAATAAAATAAAAAAAGAGCTACAGGGGATGAGTGTTCAGGAAAGATTAAAAGATTTAGGAGTCATAGTGGACTCTAAGCTATCGACTTCCAGACAGTGTTCAGAAGCCATTAAGAAGGCTAACAGAATATCAGATTATATAGCGCCTTGATGTGTGGAGTACAAGTCCAAGGATGTTCTGCGCAGGTCCTTATAACACACTGGTGAGGCCTCAGCTGGAGTCCTGTGTGACGTTTGGGTCTCCAGGCTATAAGAAAAGGACAAAGCAGCACAAGAAAAAGTCCAGAGAAGAGCGACTAGGCTGATAGAGAGCTACAGGGGATGAGTGATGAGGAAGGATTAAAAGAGCTGAACCCGAGTAGATGAAGAGGAGACATAAATGAAGTGTTTAAAATTATGAAAGGAATTAATCCAGTGGATCGAGACTGTGACTTTCAAATAAGTTCATCAAGAACATGGGGACACCGCTGGAAACCTGTTAAGGAGAAATTTCACACAAAGATGAGGAAGTTTTTCTTCACACACAGAGAGCCACAGACACACGGAATAAGTGACCAGGTAGTGTGGTGGACAGTAGGACTTTAGGGACCTTCAGAACTCAACTTGATGTTATTTTAGAGGAGTTAAGTGGATAGGACTGGTGAGCTTTGTTGGGCTGAATGGGCTGTTCTCGTCTAGAGTGTTCTAATGTTAAGTGGTGAGATGGCAGCGAGACAGCTGGAAATCTCGGCTGAAACCTATCATTTGGATTGCTTCATTTTTAAGACCGTAACACATCCTAACTTGGGGACCCACCCATTAGAATCTCCCTGTACTTACGTGAAAAAGATATTTCCGTCTGTCTTTTGATTTTAAGTACATTTGCAAAACACGGAGACTAAGCTGGCACCCTTTGCACCTTTTGGAATCCCAATCACTTCCATTCCTGTTCATTCAGACTATTCTAATGTTGTAACAATTCAATAATGAAGTGTAATTTATCGAGTCCACACGTGAACTTCATAAGTGTATCCATGACAATAGAAATGTGTGCAATGAAGAAATTTCACACGGGCAGTGCCATATCATGGGCACACTTCCACGGGGTTGGCACATCAGTAATCAGCCTGTGCTCTTGAAGACCCAACAATTTCTGCTTTTGCTTCAAAGCTTTGACTTCCTCAACTGCTTCTGAACCTTCAGAACTCAACTTGATGTTATTTTAGAGGAGTTAAGTGGATAGGACTGGCGAGCTTTGTTGGGCTGAATGGGCTGTTCTCGTCTAGAGTGTTCTAATGTTAGGCTTAAGGTGGCGGGTATTTATCCGTGGTGAAATGGCAGTGAGACAGCTGGAAATCTGGGCTGAATTTGTCTTATACTTCCTAGGAGCTGCGGGCCGCCAAGTTTAATGCGTGTGCACAGCATTTAAAATGAGGAAAGCTGACTACCTGAGCTGCAACAAGCATATTTGCTGTATTGTCGGTGGCTAACAATGACTTGTCTTCACCCACCGGACCACAGGCACAAGTAGTGTAGTAGAGAATCGGACATTTAGGGGCCTCCAGAACTCTACTTGATGTTATTTCAGGAGAATTAACTGGATAGGACTGATGAGCTTTATTGCACTGAATGGCCTGTTCTCGTCTAGATGAATGAATACTAAATACTGAATAACAAATCTCATGCAATTTGTACATGGAAACCTAAAATTCTTTTTTTAAAACAAACCAGCCACAGCCTAAATCCTGCTTGTCCATTTTTGAATCACAGTCTTGGCCTACTGACGCTGTCATTCACAGGGAGCACTATATATGTTCCCTGATTTTCAGTGTATGCATTTGCTGGTGCCAGAGTTTCTTTGCATTCCTGATTTATGCTAAACTTTGATGATTTGCCCAAGGGAGTCTGGATTTTGGTTATCAAGTGGACATGGCGCGTTCTGATTCTGGCTGGAGCAATATTCTTTTTTTTTTTTCTTTTTCAGAGATGCTTTCAAGACGATTACGTACACAAACGTTTGGAGACCATCAAGACAACAATGGAGACGCCGAATAACAACGGTAAGCATGTTCGGTGGGGGGAACATTTTCAGAATTAGGTAATGTTACGTGTGCTGTCCAGCAGGGGTCAGTGCTGAGGCTACTGCACAGTTTAATATACATAAACGATCTGGACGGGAATATAATCGATAAGCTTACGTTAAGTCTGCAGATGACACAACACTAGGAAATGATGTTGAATCAGCTAAAGCATCACAGGGGGACTTGGAGAGCAGACAGACCTTGACAGGTTTGTGGACAATGAAATTTAATGTCAGTAAATGTAACATATTACATGTAGGAAGTAAATATGTTAGATTTGAATACACAATGGGAAGTCTCAAATGTAAAAGTCCACCTTATGAGAAGGACCTGGGAGTCGTAGTGAACTTGACACTATCAACTACCAGACAGTGTGCAGAAGCCGTTAAGAAGGATAAAAGACTGTCAGGTTATATAGCGCCTTGATGTGTGGAGTACAAGTCACAGGAGGCTCTGCTCAAGTCTTTATAACACACTGGTGAGGCCTCATCTGGAGTCCTGTGTGCAGTTTTGGTCTCCAGGCTATAAAAAGGACATAACAGCATAAGAGAAGGTCCAGAGAAGAGCGACTAGGCTGATTCAGTGCTACAGGGGAAGAAATTTAATGTCAGTAAATGTAAAGTACCACACGTAGGATGTAAAAATGTGAATTTTGAATACACAATGGATAGTCTGAAAATCGAAAGTGCACTTTATGAGAACGATTTAGGAGTCGCAGTGGACTTGGCACGATCAACTGCTAGGCAGTGTGCAGAAGCCATTAAGAAGGCTAACAGAATGTCAGGTTATATAGCGCCTTGATGTGTGGAGTACAAGTCACAGGAGGTTCTCCTCGGGTCTTTATAACACACTGGTGAACGCCTCATTTTGTGTACAGATGGGTCAGACTTGTCA
Organism: Polypterus senegalus; assembly: GCF_016835505.1. Lineage (NCBI taxonomy): Eukaryota > Metazoa > Chordata > Cladistia > Polypteriformes > Polypteridae > Polypterus > Polypterus senegalus. The sequence continues at coordinate 7,399,699 of NC_053162.1, forward strand.
TCGCCACCAAGCTACAAAGAAGATAAAGCAGCACTATGAGAAGGATTAAGAAGTCAGAGTGGACTCATCACTGTCAATTTCCAGTCAGTGTTCAGAAGCCATTAAGAAGGCTAACAGAATGTCAGGTTATATAGCGCCTTGATGTGTGGAGTACAAGTCACAGGAGGTTCTGGTCAAGTCTTTATAACTCACTGGTGAGGCCTCATCTGGAGTCCTGTGTGCAGTTTTGGTCTCCAGGCTACAAAAAGGACATAACAGCACAAGACAAGGTTCAGAGAAGAGCGACTAGGCTGTTTCCAGGGCTACAGGGGAAGAAATTGAATGTCAGTAAATGTAAAGTACCACATGTAGAATGTAAAAATGTGAATTTTGAATACACAATGGATGGTCTGAAAATCGAAAGCGCACTTTATGAGAACGATTTAGGAGTCGCAGTGAACTCAACACTATTAACTGTCAGCATTGAGAAGCCATTAAGATGGCTAACAGAATGTCAGGTTATATAGCGCCTTGATGTGTGGAGTACAAGTCACAGGAGGTTCTGCTCGGGTCTTTATAACACACTGGTGAACGCCTCATTTTGTGTATAGATGGGTCAGACTTGTCATCGCCACCAAGCTACAAAGAAGATAAAGCAGCACTATGAGAAGGATTAAGAAGTCAGAGTGGACTCATCACTGTCAATTTCCAGTCAGTGTTCAGAAGCCATTAAGAAGGCTAACAGAATAGAATGTTATGTTATACTATATAGCGCCTTGATGTGTGGAGTACAAGTCACAGGAGGTTCTACTCAAGTCTTTATAGCACACTGGTGAGGCCTCATCTGGAGTCCTGTGTGCAGTTTGGGTCTCCAGGCTATAAAAAGGACATATCAGCACAAGACAAGCTTCAGAGAAGAGCGACAAGGCTGATTCCAGGGCTACAGGGGAAGAAATTTAATGTCAGTAAATGTAAAGTACCACATGTAGAATGTAAAAATGTGAATTTTGAATACACAATGGATAGTCTGAAAATCGAAAGCGCACTTTATGAGAACGATTTAGGAGTCGCAGTGAACTCAACACTATCAACTGTCAGCGTTGAGAAGCCTTTAAGATTGCTAACAGAATGTCAGGTTATATAGCGCCTTGATGTGTTGAGAACAAGTCACAGGAGGTTCTGCTCAGGTCTTTATAACAAACTGGTGAGGCCTCATCTGGAGTCCTGGGTGCAGTTTTGGTCTCCAGAAGGACATAGCAGCACTGGGTAAAGTCCAGAGAAGAGCGACTCGCCTGATTATGGGGCTACAGGGGATGAGTTACGAGGAAAGATTAAAAGATTTAGGAGTCATAGTGGACTTGACACGATCAACTGGCATACAGTGTTCAGAACCCATTAAAAAGGCTAACAGGTTATATAGCGCCTTGATGTGTGGAGTACAAGTCACAGGAGGTTCTGCTCAAGTCTTTATAACACACTGGTGAGGCCTCATCTGGAGTCCTGTGTATAGTTTTGTTCTTCATGTTACAAAATAATGACATAGTAGCACTAGTAAAGGTCCAGAGAAGAGCGACTAGGCTGATTCCAGGACTAGGAGGTATGAGTTATGAGGCAAAATTGGAGGGGTTGCACCTTTTCTATTTAAGGAAGTGGAGATTAAGAGCAGACATAATTGAAGTGTTTAAATTATGAAATAAATTAGTACATTGAATCCCTATGGGGCCCCTAAAGTGACATGAGCACCAAACAAAAAAATTTCTCGTCAGCACATCAAACTTTATCGTTATACCTTTTGCATATGTATGCCAGCATGTTTCTGGGACACACGTTTTCCCTTCAGGGGCTTCTTATATTTCCGGTAGCCCTGTTCCGCTTTGCTGACTTTAACAATTTGATTGCATTCCCTAGCGGAAAGTTGACACGGAATTCATAGACGTTATATTTTAAGCGGGGTCTCTCGCTTGCAGCCCATCATTTGTGCTTCATTTCCAAACGTCATTTGAAACAAATTCTGAGCTCTAGAAGCTTTTTTCTTCAGACGGTTTATGGCGACATTGAAGATCTGCACGCGGAAAAGATTTCGTCAGCATGCAAAACTTTCCCATGTGCACGAAAAATAAGATTTTTTTTTTTTTTATGTCCCTTTAGGGTCTCCGTAGATCCCACTTGTTACTTGTTAAAATAAAAGCTACGACACAAACGCAGTGAATTTCGACAAATATGTGGTAAGGGTTTCAATCTGCACTCACTCACTCACCTCCTTAAACACTCAAGGATGAATGTTATCTCGTCCTGGTGGATTCATAGATATTAAATTCATACATTATTTATAAATTACTAGAGTTTAAATATTGTTACTCGTATAAAAACACACTTTGGCTTGATGCCATAAATTTTGATTTCTGTCCGCCGTTTTTTATTCTTTTAAATTATGACCTTTGTGTGTTTTTTCCTTATGCCGAAGCACAATGACTCAACCTTCTCCCCCTCCTATAGAGTTATACATATATAAAAATCAGTACAGAACAACATTTTCAAATTCCTTTCTTTCTAGTTTAGGTTTTGCCAGCATGAACAAAAAGCAGGAGACACCCTTGGGTGGGATGCCAGGCCATCTGCAAGGCCTCACAGTCACACGCACAAGTGGGCAATTTAGAGTGGCTGATCAACCTAACATGCAGGACGTTGAGCGATTAATAATCATTAATTACATTTAGTTTAACGCTTTTCTAACCTGCTCAAAGCACTTAACATAAACAGTGAGAAACCACTTCATCCACGGCCAATGTGTGGTATCCCCCTGGATGGTGAGACAGCTCAAGTGGTGAATAGGTGAGATAGAGAGAGGAGGTTAGCCAATTAGGGACAGGAGATGATTAGGGGGGGCTGGAATGGATGAGGTCATGATGGACAATTTAGCTAGGACATCGGGGTACCCCCCTATTCTTTTGGAAGAATACCCAGGCATCTTTTATGACCCCAGACAGTCAGGAGCTTAGTTTTATGTCTCATTAGAAGAACAATCTTTAAAGCATGCTGTCCCCATCGCTGCAATGGGTAAAGGGATAAATGCCCCCTATTGGTCTCCCCAGGCAACCCAAACATTTTCTTGGTGGTCTCTCATCCAAAGTACTTGCTCAGCCTACATATTGCTTAACTTCAGATGGATTAGCTGTTCTGAAGTGCAAGTGGTACAATTGCTAGGACAAAAACCTTGGGAGAACATGCAAATTCTACCTCAACAAGTCACTGGATTTGAACCCAGGATACTAGATCTGAGCAGAATCAGTGCTAACCTGTGCCAGAATATGTATACGTGGTTCACATTTTTCCCCCTTACTTATGTGGATTTCATCCCACCACAAATGTAAGCCGTCATGCCCATTGACAATGGTTCACCCTATGAAAGTGGCGGTGGATTTTTTCTCTGTTAAATTAATGTTGGTCACCTAGTAGTCTGAGGGTTTTCAGTTTTTCTGCAGTGATCTTCAAGCTTGCACAACCTTCAAGGAACACGTAACTTTAAAGCGCTGCTTCTACACACTTCAGTTATAAAAGGTGTCACCTTATCAAGGAAATGAGTTTCCCTCCCTGCCGTCTGTCTGTCTCTCCGTCTATCTGTCTGCCCATCCATCCATCCCAGGATATCTAGTATTGTCGTGCCGCCTGTGTGTACTCAGGACAGCGGTCGCCATGGCGAGCTGCTCCCAAGGAAGGAGTGTGCGGCAACCTTGTGTCTGCAAAGGCAGATGATGAGCCTGTGGGTGATTTATGTGGCGGTGGGTTGGAGATCAGCCAGGGCAAACACAGACCCGCGCTCCTATTGTCACTGTTAAAACAAAGGGAGGAAGATATTGTTCTTTAAAGGCGAAATACCCTCATCAGGCAGAAGAGATCGGAATTCTTACATGGCCAGTGGGGAGGGTCAAAAATGTGTCAGCTGGCTGGAGCTCGGCATCGGTCATTTAATGGAATGGGAGAAGTTCTAAAAATTTTAAGGTGGCGCCCTTCATCTCCCCTTCCTTTCTTATTTTTGCAACATTAAAGCAGAAATTTAAAAATTAAAAGTGATTTAATTTGAAGTCCCCAGCATACGGATCCTGGCCATCGGTGTAGGTTCTTAACCGTGTGGCATTTAAAAGAGGCTGAAATGTGTGTCGACATCGACATTGACCTCTGCATATTCAGCGCAAAATTTTGCAGTGCACCGTCTAGTGCAGGGGTCCCCAACATGGGGGATGCGACAAAGAGGAAGGCTGCATTGTGATTCGTTAAAACCGAGTGAGGTGCGTTGTGGTGCAATCAGGGGTCTTGCAGTGTGCTGCCATTTATTTGTCGGTGCTCCGGTTCTATGATAACAAAAGAATCAAAAAACGTGAAAAAGAGCCACCGAAATGATCAATGTGGTGGCTTCCTTGTGTTCATAAAGGCAAATTATTTATTTATTGTTTTTTAAGAGAATGGAATTTGGACCTTGCAGTGATCCATAGAGAAGGTCGAGGTCCAGGTTTGGTTTCTGTGCAAGGCCCGATGCGTGAAACGTCACCAATTTCGAGGTTCAATTGACATGTTTGCCTTTGACAAGGGGGACTGAATTGGATGCCACACCTGCTGCTTACACTCGGCCTGTCTCTCCTACTGGTGGTCCTAACTGTGCACCACGTCTGCTTTTGAACTGCAGTGCAGTTGTTTATTGGGGACAAACCTAATCACCTGGGTTTCATTGCTTGAATGCCCAAGCCAGGCACCCGATTTCAATCCAATTCACCAGGCCTTCCAAACTTTAGGGGACAAGACCCAACCGTACCCCCGAAACAAGCAGGAGCTGAAGATGGCTGCACCAGAGATAGTGACGTTTAAGAATCGCAGACTTCAAGCATGGAAGGGATATGTGACAATCAACCTGCCATGGCTGTGTCTTAAACATTATCTGCCTAATAGTGTTATACTGCCGAGGATGCTGGGAGTTGTAGGCAATTTTAAATAGTGCTCTTGCAGTGAGCCTGGTGCTTCCTCTCACAAGTGACGTAGACCCCAACCTCTGCTCTCCAGTTCAGTAACAGGTGACGTCCACCCTAATCAGGCCTGCGTCCCCCAACATCATCCATCTCCCATATGCTACCATCGCAAGAAACCCACCTAAGTAATCACAGACACTTGCGATGGCGACTGTTCCAAAAACATTATGGTGCCCTTAAGTGGGGGGACGGACGGACCGTGTCAAAAAAGTGTGCTGACCAAAATGTCTGCAAATCCCCTTAAATGAAAGTCTGCAATGTGCACTTTAATGACAAGTCTGATTGGTGATTTTAAACGGTGGCACAGAGGGGTAAATCGAGGGGGTCTTTGTCTGTAGCCTCTGCTAACACCAGAATGTCCATCTGTGTAAACCATCCACACATGGGACGACTTGGGTGACTGTTGCAGTAAATCTTCACAAATTTGGGGGCATTTATAAAAACGTCTCCACTGGAAGCTTCCTCCACCGCCCTGATTTAAACTCTTCGAGGGCTGAATATTTCTTTCCAAAAAATGTGGTTTTCTGAAAAGCACACAAAGCAACGGTTTTGCTCAAAATTTGCAATTAAACGTCTGCTGCTGTGTGCTGTGGCCCGCCCGTTCGCCATCTCTTGTAGATCGAGCCGCTCACAGGTGGCACGACAATTGGCAGAAATGTGTGAGCAAGACTGGCTGACTGCTGTGCTGTCATTCGCGTGGCGGTAAGGGGTGGGTAGCATTGGCAGTCATAAGCGGGTGGTCTTCTCAGGTGAACATTGTGTTCAGCTGATGCCGGTGCCACCCTCTCATTTTTTTCAATCTCGGTATTCAGATCACTTGCGAGTCCGATAATTCAGAGTCCAATTCCGCGATTATTTGCAAACCGTTTTGCTGTACGCGTTCGTTTCGATCTCTCGCCTGATGCCGATGCCATTTTTGCTGTCGTTTGCTCTTTGCTGCTCACACAAGTGCAGGGAATCTCGGTCAAACCAACAAAACTAACTTTCCTTCTGGCAAAAAAACTAAAACGTAACGGTGCATTTTGTCACCGTTTACAGTTGATTACCACCGTCATCCCCTCCTGTTGCCTTGAAAGAGTTAAGCGAGTTCCTCAAGTGCTGCACCTCAGCAGAAGATCAGTTCAGTTGGCATTCAGTGAACATCTCAAGACGGGGATGGTGCTGCACAAAAGGACCTGCGCCCATTGCTTCCCAAGCCTGAAGAATACGCCGTCAACTTAATGCATCGGTGGCTCCCCGTGACGAGCGATTTCTATAAGGACCCCCAGACACAGGCACGCTTATTTTTTTTATTGAATTCATCTCCTTTGGCCTCGCTTCATCCTCGCCACGGCAGCGGTGGTTCCTTCCTGTTTTGATCCTTTTTTTTTTCTTCTTCAAGGATACCTCATGGTGATTATTACAAGGTGGGGCATGGATGTTTCTCCTGCAGTCCTTCACTTCCTTCCTTCTGGGGGCAACTGCACGCTGACTGGTTTCCTCCCACCTGGCGTCCCATTTCCTTTTTCCTGTTTGCTCAGCTTCAGCCCTCGTTCTGGATAGCACAATAAACGCATGTCTGTTTTCATTCTTCCATGCCAATAAGTGAAATGGCCAGACGTGCCGTGTCTGTGTACTTAGCGTGGGTGCCAGGCTAGGCCGTGCCACTGCTGGGCCGTGTTTTGGAACACAGATCACATGCATAAGAGTGCGAGATCTAAAAAGGTGGGACTCGTTGTAAGTCCAGATTTTATCATTTTGGGCCGAGACCGTAAGAAACGTTGCTTCTGAATGTCAAGATTGTGTTTGGGTAATTGATTTGGATGCCTCCTTGATGTCCACCTGGAAGGAGAAACCTTAACAAACCCAGAACACGCTGGAGTTATTCAAACTCTCACCCGGCCTGCAGACAGCATGAGGAGTTGGACAAGTTGGTGACGGGTTTCATGGGAATTGCAGTCCAGAAGTTTTAGTAATCCTGTCAGGGTCCCTGAGTGTCACAAGAGGGCACTGTTGAGGCAGGACTGCCCTTGGTTTTCAAAAAACCCAGAAGTCACGCCGGGCCCCTCAGGGTGTCCGAGTTGGTAGGCAGCAGGCTCCTTTTATGCTGGAGGACCCAGAAAACACTTGACTGGAGGTGGAAAGAAAAGAAAGAGCGTCATGGCTTTGTGGAATTGGTGAATTAGTGCTTGGTGGCATCCTAAAGTCTACCAGAATTTCCACTGATGTTAAAGTGGCAGGCAGTGTGGTGTAGTGTAGCGGTTAAGGCTTTGGAACTCAAACCCTGAGGTTGTGGCTTCAAATCCCACTGCTGACACCACCGGGTGACCCTGAGCAAGTCACCTGACCCGCCTGTCCTCCAATTGGAAAAGCAAAAGAAAAAATGGAACCGTTTGTATCATAAATCCCCTCTGTCATTGTGTTATTTACGTTCTGCTAAATTGAGAATTTGTGAATCTATGACGGTGATTTCAAACGAGACGAGTTGCCATTAAAATATTTGGAAAGCAGTTTTCCATCGGGACAACATTCCAGCACCAATTTTTAAAATGAGGTTGCAGGGACTTAAAAATAGAAAAGTGGCCTCAAAGCACATATACAGCGCCCTCCATAATGTTTGGGACAAAGACGCATTTTTATTTGATTTTTTTTCCCCCCTCAGCTCCACAGTTTAAAATTACAAACAATTCAGACTTGCGATTAAAGTGCACATTGCAGACTTTCATTTGAGGGGATTTGCATATACTCGGGTGCCACACTTCTTTTACACGGTCCCCCCATTTCAGGGCACCATAATGGCAGGTCTATTAAAGCCATTGCCATATTTAGGACTTTGTCACATATCCCTCACATGCAGTGACTGCTTGAAGTCTGCCATTCATGGACACCACCAGGTGCTGAGGGTCTTGTCTGGTGAGGGTCTGCCAAGCCTCTTATGCAGCCATCTTCAGCTCCTGTTTGTCCCCTTAAGTTTTCTCCTCAGCATATGGACGGCCTGCTCAATTAGACTGAAATCAGGTGACTGGCTTGGCAATTCAAGAATTTTCCATTTTGTAGCTTTGATAAACTCCTGTGTGGCCTCAGCAGTGTGTTTGGCTCATTATCTCGTTGGAGAATCAAGTGCCGTTCAACGAGTTTTTCATTCCACTGCACTTATTCTACACAGCCCCCCATTTCAGGGCACCATAATGTTTGTGACAATTGGCATCCCAGGTGTTTTATGATTCCTCAGGTGGGTTTCATGGCTTCATAAGACACCTCGGCTCACTTCGCCCCTTTGGAGTCTGTAGCTGCCATTGATCAACATGAGGACAAGAGCTGTGCCAGTGAAAGTCAAAGAAGCCATCATGAGGCTGAAACACGAGAGTAAAACCATCTGACACACCAGTAAGACCTTAGAATGACTGAAAGTAACTGGAATATCATGAAGAAGAAACAACGCACTGGTGGGCTCAGTAATCACAAAGGGACCGGTAGGCCGAGGAAGACCTCCACTGACGAAGACAGAAGAATCCTCATTATGGTCAAGAAAAAGCCCCACATGCCTGTCTGACAGTTCAGAAACAGGCGGACCGCTGTGCGTGTGTGCGTCAGAGACGACTATCAGCAGAAGACTTCATGAACAGAAACGCAGAGGCCACACTGCAAGATGGAGACCACAAAAACAAGGTGGCCAGATGACTTCAAAGAGCCCGCAGAATTCTGGATGAAGGTCTTGTGGAGAGACGAGACATAGATGAACCTCTTCAGAGTGATGGTGAGAGCAAAGTGTGGAGATGACAAGGAACTGCAAAGCAGACCACCTCATCTGTTAAGCATGGCAGTGCTGGGGGTGTTATGGCTTGGCCGTGAATTGCTGCCACAGGTCCTGGCACACTTCTCTTCATTGGCACAATGAATTCTGAGGTGTGAAGAAACATCTGATCTTCTCGAGTTCAGTAAATGCCTCCAAACTCAGTGGACGGCACTTCATCCTACAACAAGATAGTTAATCAAACACACTGTTGAGGCCACACAAAGCTAAAATATGGAAAATTCTTGAATGGCCAAGTCAGTCACCCAGTTTAAATCCAACTGAGCAGGCCTTCCATATGCTGAAGAGAAAACTGAAGGGGACAAGCCCCCCCGAAACAAGCAGGAGCTGAAGATGGCTACATGAGAGGCTTGGCAGACCCTCACCAGACAAGACCCTCAGCTCCTGGTGATGTCTGTGAATCGCTGACTTCAGGCAGTCATTGCATATGAGGGACATGTGACAAAGTCCTAAATATGATGGCGGCTTTAATAGACCTGTCATTGCTGTGCCACACAAACTTCATGGCACCTTGAAGTGGGGGTCTACTGTGTGATCAAAATGTCTGCAGATCCCCTTCAGTGAAAGTCTGCACTGTGCTCTTTAATCACAAATCTGAATTGTGTGATTTGTAATTTTAAACTGTGGGTCAGAGGGGTCAATCAAGGACAGATGTGCCATTACGGTGGGCACTTTATACAGGAGAAAACAGTTTTTTATTCCAAAGTTTTGCTGATATGAAAAGAAATAAAAACAAATAATGGAACGTTTCACATTGGACGTGGAATTTTTTTGCCTGCCTGCCTGACATGTGCCCCCCATATTATGAGCTCAATTACTGGATGCCCAGCCAGAAACAAAGGGAGGTTAAAGTCAGGAGCGTCCAAAGCTCAGTGCTACAGATGCCTTGAGGAAAACCAAAGGCCCTCTGAGTTCATCCTGAAAGCAGGAAAGAGAAACTTTCGGCAAAGGTGTTACTTTTTTTTAATTACTGCCGGTCCTGGGGGATGTGGACAGGATGCCCTCATCTCTGTGAATTAACAACCCGCTTCCTCGAAGTGTGCGCTTGGGGTGATCAAAGGAAATCGACAAGTGTGCTCCTCTGCACAAACATGTTTTTCTCGGGTGGATAAACAAGAGTTGAGGTGAATGCTAGGAAGGAATGTTGTTGCTTCCTAGAAACCAGCATCAAATGTTTATTCCATTACGAGGTCTGGTTTTTGCAGAAGCGAACATCAGGCGATCAAAAAAACCAAAAACAACAAGCCAACGACTACGAGAACGTGACCCACCATTGTAGTGATGTGGGGATGGCGCTGTGATCTGGCAGTTCCTACGGCACGTGGTTTGATGTTCCTTCTGGGTTGAAAATTTCTTGCCATTCATAAAACGTTATCTTCCCCTTCAAAGACAACTCGAAACTTCAACTGGGGATCTGGGACCACGTGATCTGCCACCACTCCTTCAAGCCAGCCTGTGATGGTTGGCACCACTCTCCTTGGCAACCGTTTGAACCCCAGATAACGGACCCGAGGATGAGCCAGGCAAATGATTGGGACGCACACAGAGTAAGCATTGGTGCCTTCGTCTCTATATAAATATCAAATCCAACGTTTCTCTGTCTGTCTGTCTGTCTGTCTGTCTGCTTTTCATGAGAGGACTACTTAACGGATTGAGATCGGCTTAATTTCTATAATTTGCTTGAATGCAACTTTTCTCACCGTGTTAAGTATCATAGTTTGCTTGCGGTACTGATTTATTTTTGCAAATCCGAGGGAGATTCAATGGGCAGTGGGAAGGGGGGACGGGACCCTCCTCATTCACGTGCCATCTTTGAAGTGTGTACCTTACCTCCACTTAGCTAGCGAGCGAGAGAACTACTTAACGTATTTAGATCAGGTTTTTTTTCTAGAATTTGCTTGAACATTCCAGTTGATTTTGCGACTTCTCTCATCGCGCTAAGAATCAGAGTTTGCTTGCAGGAGCGATTTGTTGGCTCCAATCCGAGACAGAGGCTACGGGCTGTTGTGGGGTGGGACCCTCCTTATTCACGAGCCAGCTTCTGGGCGTATCTTACCTCCGCTTAGTTAGCAAACGAGAAGACTACTTAACGGATGTAGATCGGGTGTTTTTTCTAGAATTTGCCTGAATATTCTGGTTGATTTTGCGACTTCTCTCATCACGCTAAGTATTACAATTCAGTTGCGGCACCGATTTAGTCACACAAATCTAACAGACAAGCTGTGGGCTGAGGGGAGGGGGAGGCGGGACCTCGGGAGTAGGGAGCGGGGCGGGACCCTCCTCACTCACTCACTCACTCACTCACTCACACGCCAGCCTCCGTTCAAGTCGCTCTACATTGTGCCATGTGTTGGAGCACAACTTGCCTCCACTTAGCTAGCGATACCTGTTTGTTCAGCAAACATTATCATCTACAGATTGTTAAGGAGTAACGTTTGACGTTTTTGAGAGACAGAGATCCCAGCTACGCATGTTTTAGAGGGTAGCTGCTGATTACCAGAGATATCACGGCCACGTGGGGGACGCTCTCCCGTCAGATCTGAACACGATCAGATTTAGTGCCAAAGTTTGACGACAGAGCATACTTACCAGAGATACCTTGGCAACTTTTTACATTTTTGGCAAAGAGATCATAGCTACATTCTCACACCGATAGCGAAACCAAAAATATTAGATATCAAGAGGCCCTCGGATATGAAAGCTATCAATATAAATTCTTCTCAATTCAAATTATTATTATTTTTTAATTTAAATTGATTTTTAAAGTTTTAAAAAGTCCTGTTTCACTACTACACAGGCGCTACAACGTTAGTATACAAATAAAGTCAAACAAGGGGTGCAAACAGTGCAGCGCTTCATCAAGTAAATAAATAAATGAAATAATCCGTGAACTGAGGATAAAAGGGTCACAAAATCAACAATAAATAATCCAATAAATTCAAAAAATTTTACCCACCGGCCCAGATTAAGCCCAACTGATGCCCTAAGCACAGCCCAAGAAAGGTGACTTAGAGCTTCCATTGCAGTGCCGAAAGTGAAATAAGAGATTAAAACGTACCTTGCTTACGTGACAAATCAGTAAAAGAAGTAATAAAATAAAGAGCTTAAAGGTGACGGGGTTGGTTACACAGATCGGTTATACAAATGCACACAAGAACAAGTGTGACCCGACATTTGCGCAATAGACATATGAGCGGCAACAAAATAGTGTCGATTAAAACGCAGCGTCAAAATCGCGCTGACAAAATCGTGCAGACAAAATCGCGAAAGCTTCATGAAATATGAATTGCTAGTTTAAAGCATATATAATAATGTTTATTTTAGAAGTCAATATTATGAGACACGGCACGCAGATAGTCCTGAAGATCACGCCCTGCATATGTAGGAAGAATTGCAGTAAGACGTCTTGATTGTTGAGCGTATTTAGACTTGCTGGCTGCCTGACTGCTGGTGATTCCGCTTTGTATACGACGCGTTATGCCAACCCTCGACTGAGTTATTTGTTTGTGGCATGCCATCAGCAGTTATAACAGTTATAACCTAGCACATAATGTGTACTGTGGAAACGACCCGGACACAGCCAGGCAGACATGTTGTAATTCACCACCACACGTTTATTTACACAATCATTTACAAATATGGTCACTCAGACCCAGTTCCTTAGTGCACAAACCCCAACTCTCACTCAGTCGTGGCCACAAATGCCTTCTTCTCGGGCCGCCTCCACTCTCCTCTCTTGCCTAGTCCTTCTTCCACCCGACTCTAGCGCTGAATGAATGGAGACAGCCCCTTTTAAACAGTCCCCGGATCAGCCCCAGGTCTTCCCGGCATTCCTCCCTTGGCCACGCCCCAGCGTGGCGGAAGTCCCGGCTGTCCTCCCGGCTGCTCTCCGGGTGCCGTCCTAAATCTTCCCCCCAGCACTTCCTGGTGTGGCGGAAGTGCTGGGGTAACAGGTCCCCAAGGCATTGGGGCGCCTCCTGGCGGTGACCACGGGCCCCTACAGGGTGGAGCTTCCATGCCCTGTACCCGTGGCGCCCGAGAGCAAACAGGAAGGCAGCCCCCACGTGATCCAGGGTGGGCTCTGACCCTCTTCCGGTCCCTCATGGCGTCCCGGCCGGGTCGTTGCCCCTGGCATCCCTGACAGTACATAATGCGCACGTACGTGTCCCACTCTCTTGGCCTCTCTCGCGATTTTGTCGTGGCGATTCTGTCGGCGCGCATTTGTCGAAAACCAGTTAGCGGGTTTGTCGGCGCTCATATGTCTATCGCGCTTTTGTCGGTGAACCCAGAACAAGCCCGCTGTTTTTATACTCGACGAAAGCGAAACTCTCATGCCATGGCATGGGAGCAAATGTGGTCTCTGACGACACCCTAACAGCAAACGTTTTAAAGTAAGCAACTCTCTGATTTTAGCAGTGCAGAGTAAAGTCAAACACGGCAGGCATGGGCATCGTAGTGTTAGGGTAGGGGCCCAGAATTCTGTGCTCCACATCTGATGGCAGGCAAGGAAAACAACAACAAACTCAGTTAAAGTCGAATGGGGTAGTGAAGGACTTGGGGAGGAGAAACTCAGTGGCGCCCCCTTTCCTTTGGTGCTTTTTTTTTGTTTTTTGCTTAATGGTTAATCCAGGGCTGCTTTTCCCCAGGGAGAAATTAAGATTCACACCGTTAGAAGAAGGTTATTTGTTTCTTTTATTGTGGCGTCCATTATGACTCCTAAATCCTTCTCATGAGGTGGACTCTCGATTTTCCCACCGCCCATTGTGTATTCAAACCTCACATTTTTACTTCCTATGTGTAATTCTTTACATTTACTGACATTAAATTTCATCTGCCACAATTCTGCCCAAGCCTGTCTGCTGTGACAATTCAACAGATCCCACCTATCTTGATATCATCTGCAATCATAACCAGGCTGTTATTTCTAATCCTATCCAAACAAGTCAAGTCAAGTTGGGGGGCCTGCACTGGTACATTGCGTTGCCAAAACCCACCACACAACGAAACAACTCGGGATCCCGCTTTGCAACCCGTCAGGCAGACATACAGTCCAGTCCTACCCTCCGGAAATGACCCTCTATCTGCCGCAGCCAGGTGTTACGTGGGCGACTCTTTGGCCTGGTCCAACCACCTAAGTCCCTAACAATGATGATCTTACGAGCTGGATCAGCCTCGGGGAAATGCGCCACATGGCCGTAGTGCCGTAACTGACGCTCCCTCACAATGCAGGTCATGTGCCTCATTTAGGACTCCATGAGCAGCACAAAGTCAAACCAGCGGGTATACCCAGGGATTCTCCAAAGAGACACAGGAGTCCAGTCTTCATCTCAGGTCAGTGGATAGCGTCCATGTCTCACAAGCAGGGAGCACCAGGACTCTAAAGACTTGGACCTTCGTCCTTTTGTAGATATTGGAGCGTCACACACCCCTTTTGAGCGACCTCATGACCCCCCATGTTCTCCCAATCCATCTACTGACTTCACAGGAAGAGTCACATGAATGTCACCGCCAAGGTAAGTAAACCTCTCGACAAGGTCAACACTCTCTGTGCAGACAGACACACTGCTGATGGCCGAGCCCACGAGGTCATTAAAGGCCTGGATCTTTGGCTTTTATCAGGACCCTCGCAGGCTCAGACACTCGGACCCCTCACTCAGACTCTCGAGCGCCCAATCAGAGCCTCCATTGACTGAGTGGAGGCAGACCCTTTGTGTTTTTCCCAGTTGATTCTGAGGTTCGTCACGGTGTGTTCTGCTCCTACTCTGTTCAATGCTGGCATGCACTGGGTGTTGGGTAGAGTCGTGGGGTCCAGTGGCTGTGGGGCATCTGTTGGTGAAGAAAGATTCATGGATCTTGACTTTGCTGATGATGCTGTGATCCAAACCATTACTAGATATTAAAAATAGCAGCAGCCCCAGCACTGACCCCTGCTGATCACCCTTTGCTTGCTGTGTCTGAGCCAATTCTGCACCCATCTACACACCACACCCTGAACCGCCACCTCCTTTAGTTTGATACCCAACGTCTCATGCGCCTCCTTATCAATGTTGATTAAGAATAATAAATTCAGTCGTGAGCGTCAGTAGGCTTTGAGCCGTATGAGCCAAGTTACCCAAACTCTTCTCTAACATTTCAGTGATCATTTACCGCTCTGATCTTTCTGATCATAAAACAATAGTAATTGACGAGAAGAATTCACAAGTCATTGCAGAATTACGGTATTTGGGGGTTCCTCTCGAGTGCCTCTTTCTCTCACACAATTTGGCTCAAAAACTAATCGACACGTCGTCATCTCATAGCAGGCTTAAGTTTCGAGCTTGGCATTTTTCCGTCCAGCCGTTTTAGCTCTAGACCCTCCTAAAAAAAACTGAGAGACATCCAGACAGACACACAGACCCATCATTGAGATATCAATGTTTTTGGTATCAGGTAGGGTTGCCAGACGTCCCTTATATACGGGACATGTCCCATTTTTGATAATTTTGTCCCCTGTCCCATACTGACCTTTCAGGCACACCCAAATGTCCCGTATTTAGTTCATTTTCAAATTTCGTAATACAAATATACCTTCTTACGGTACTTCGTCGTAACTTTATAAGTAATTATACTTTCTTTTCTCAGATTCTCTTAATGAAAATAACCCAAATGTAACGAGAAAACGAGTGTTTGCTGCCTGTTTGCAGCTTGTTCAGTTGCTCTGCTTGGCTGAGGACGGCGACTGTCTTACCGTTTTACTCACCAGCCGCGCTGCTGTGCAGTTCTTATCAGCATTGCGACATACGGCGTCAACAAACGGTGTCAACAAACGGTGTCAACAAACGGTGTCAACAAAGTACTACTTGCCAAGGCCCACTTTTTTTCAAACTGCATGTATTAAATAATAATAATAATATTTCTCTGTTGTACAGTCATATGAAAAAGTTTGGGAAGCCCTCTTAATTCTTTGGATTTTTGTTCATCATTGGCTGAGCTTTCAAAGTAGCAACTTCCTTTTAATATACGACATGCCTTATGGAAACATTAGGATGTCAGCAGTGACATTAAGTTTATTGGACTAACAGAAAATATGCAATGTGCATCATCACAAAATTAGACAGGTGCATAAATGTGGGCACCACAACAGAGATATGACATCAATACTTAGTTGAGCCTCCTTTTCAAATCTAACAGCCTCTTGACGCCTCCTGTAGCCTGTGATGAGTGTCTTGACTCTGATGTTGGTATTTCTGGCCATTCTTCATACAAAATCTCTCCAGTTCAGTTCAATTTGATGGACAGCCTGCTTCAAATCATCCCATAGATTGTCGATGATATTCAAGTCAGAGGACTGTGACGGCCATTCCAGAACATTGTACTTCTCCCTCTGCATGAATGCCTTTGTAGATTTCCAACTGTGTTTTGGCTCATTGTCTTGTTGGAGTATCCAACCTCTGCCTAACTTCAACTTTGTGACTGATGCTTGAACATTATCCTGAAGAATTTGTTGATATTGGGTTGAATTCATCGGACCCTCGACTTTAACAAGGGCCCCAGTCTCTGAACTGGCCACACAGCCCCACAGCATGATGGGACCTCCACCAAATTTGACAGCAGGTGTTTTTCTTGGAATGCGGTGTTCTTCTTCCGCCATGCAAAGCGCTTTTTGTTATGACCAAATAACTCCATTTTTGTCTCATCAGTCCAAAGCACTTTGTTCCAAAATGAATCTGGCTTGTCTAAATGAGCATTTGCATACAACAAGCGACTCTGTTTGTGGTGTGAGTGCAGAAAGGGCTTCTTACTCATCACCCTGCCATACAGATGTTCTTTGTGCAAATTGCGCTGAATTGTAGAACGATGTACAGATACACCATCTGCAGTGAGATGTTCTTGCAGGTCTTTGGAGGTGATCTGTGGTTGTCTGTCACCATTCTCACAATCCTGCTCATATGCCGCTCCTGTATTTTTCTTGGCCTGCCAGACCTGCTGTGTTGGTTTAACAGCAACTGTGCCTGTGGCCTTCCATTTCCTGATTCCATTCCTTACAGTTGAAACTGACAGTTTAAACCTCTGAGATGGCTTTTTGTAGCCTTCCTCTAAACCAGGAGACTCAACAATCTCTGTTTTCAGATCTTCTGAGAGTTGCTTTGAGGATCCCATGCTGTCTGTCACTCTTCAGAGGAGAGTCAAAGGGAAGGAAGCACAACTTGCAATTGACCACCTTAAATACCTTTGACCACTCATGATTGGACACTCCTGTCTGTGAAGTTCAAGGCTTAATGAGCTCATCCAACCAAGTAATCAGCATTGAGCAGTGACAGGCATTCAAATCAGCACAATGACAAGGGGACCCCATTTGTGCACAGCCAGTTCTTCACATTTGATTTAATTTCATTCAACTAAATACTGCGTCACTAAAATTCTTTGTTCAGAAAACACAGCAGTGCTCAGATGATCCTAGAAAATGAAAGACACACCACTGGGGGAGTAAATGCGAACATTAATTTTATTTTAATTCTTTTCATTTTTATTACTATTTAATTTAATATTGTTTCTTTGTATCAGTATACTGCTGCTGGATTATGTGAATTTCCCCTTGGGATTAATAAAGTATCTATCTATCTATCTATCTATCTATCTATCTATCTATCTATCTATCTATCTATCTTATCCTGCCTACTATACTACAATTAAAATCTATCTATCTATCTATCTATCTATCTATCTATCTATCTATCTATCTGGTATCTTGTTTGTTGTAAGGAGAGTCGATTATTATACAGGCTGAGAGGGGTTCACAAACTCTTTCATACGACTGTAAATATTTTCAAATGATTTTACTTTTATTTTCCTAATAACCCTTTGAAATCCTTGCTTTATGTTTTTTAACTTATGTCTCTACTTTTATATAATGTGTTGGTCTGGGTGCATAGGGGGCATGTATACATTTATCTATATTGTAATATAGAGAGAGATTTTAAGAGTGTCCTGTATTTCTAATTTTCTAATCTGGCAACCCTATAGTATCAGGGGACCCTAAAACGTTGAGATCCGTCAAAAACCGGAGATTGAAATTGTTGACGAGTCTAAAGCTTTCGCTCCTGCTCCACAGATGAGAGGTTATGGTGGAGGTAGGGCGCAAATCAAAATGACAAAATGTCTGTGTGATTGGATGTAAGGTCACCGAGTGATAAATCTGCAACTCGAAATGCAGTTTTAAAATCTAGCGTATTTTTAGCTTTACTGCTGACTATAAAGTGTCCCCCGGTGGACTTTCTTGTCCTGTTTCTGTCGCTGTTACAGTTTCCAGCAGGTGAGTGTGATAAGCCCCTGACTGACTGAGCCTTGTCTCCGTTTCCACAGGTGACATTCATGGACTGGACATGTCGGCCGCACTCGGCATAGCCTTTGGTGCGTTTCTGATTGGAGCTGTGCTGACGGGGGCGCTCTGGTTCATCTACACTCACACGGGTAAGTGAACGGCGGAGGAAGCAGGGATGGGGGGGGATTAGGGGGGGTAGACGTTAGAAGGAACCCGCGGGCCGAAACGCATTACGTAAAACATAAAGGGAATTGCAAAGTTACCGGACACCCCCGGGAAGAATCTCACCGCGCAGAGTTTTGAGGGCTGATGCGACTTAGCGGATCGGTTCTCGTTGATGTTTCGTGCAACTTTGTCGCGGGTGTTTCTCTTAAAATTCCTTATGGGAAGCTGAGGTAAAATCAGCCCAGCTTTGAGCAGTACGTTCTGTTCTGTGAGATCTCGTCCTAGTCTTGTTTTAATCGCTTTGAAGACTTCACATTTTCTAATTATTTGGCCGATGCCTTTATCCGAGGTGACTTACGACATTTCTGAGATACGCACATTTAGTTTCATTTCTTTTGTTTTTCCCAGTTGGATCACAGGCCGATGACATGCCTTGCTTGTGGTCACAGCAGTGGGATTTGAACCCGGAGCCTTGGGGTTTAAAGTCCGAATGTCCTACCCCATGTTCCACGCTCTCCTTCTAGAAAGAGTTTGATCTAATTGGGGCATCGCAGCGTCTATCAGAGCAGCTGATATTCTCGATCAGACTGCAGTTTGTGGTGATAAAACACTTCGCTAGGATTACCAACGTATGGCTCTGAGCACACAACGCAAACACTTTCAAACTGCAAAAAAGAAAAAAGACACTCATTGGAAAATCTGAGCCCACTGTGGGTCTTTGTAGGTCTTTTTATTTTATTTTTTTGTCTCAGGGAAAACATTTGAGAAGAAGGAGACAGAAGAACATGTCTGGGTTTTATCTCTTTCTGACCTCATAGATGTTTAGAAGAAATCAAAAAGATTTTAAGGAGATCACTTCTTAATTTATAGTCCTGTGGTCAGGATTGACAAAATGGCAAACTGGTGAGACCGTGTGCTTGAATTAAAAAAAAAAAAAAAAAGAAAAGAAAATGAATCAACTGTGTCTCAAATGTCATAAGTCGCCTTAAAATAAAGGCATCAGCCAAACACATTAATGTATGGAAATCAACTTAGTCTGTCGGCAAAACTTAAACACCGGACCGCCATTACAGACCCTTAAATCAAAGTGAAGTCTTCTTATATACCAGAAATACACCACAGTAAAACCCTCACCATTGGAATCTCAATGTCAACCTTTATATGGTGACGTGGATGACATCAGTGGCCGGGCAATCCCAGGGTCCATTAGAATAACGGCAGCAGGCTACCAGAGCTCGAAAACGGCAGCGCGTAAGCTGGAGTTCTGCAATAACAAAAAAAAAAAAGCAAGGCACTATATAATAGATAGATAGATAGATATGAAAGGCACTATATAAAAGCTAGTTAAAAGTCACTATATAATATATAGGGAGAAGGCACTATATATTTAATAGATATGAAAGACACTATATAATAGATACAAGGTACTATATATAAACAATAGAGTGAAAGGCACTATATAATAGATAGATAAAAGGTACTATATATAATAGAGTGAAAGGCACTATATAATAGATAGATAAAAGGTACTATATATAATAGAATGAAAGGCACTATATAATAGATAGATAGGCAGATATACAATACAATACAATACAATACAGTTTATTTTTGTATAGCCCAAAATCACACAGGAAGTGCCGCAATGGGCTTTAACAGCCCCTGCCTTTTGACAGCCCCCCAGCCTTGACTCTCTGAGAAGACAAGGAAAAACTCCCAATAAAACCTTGTAGGGAAAAATGGAAGAAACCTCGGGAAAGGCAGTTCAAAGAGAGACCCCTTTCCAGGTAGGTTGGGCGTGCAGTGGGTGTCAAAAGTAGGGGGTCAATACAATACAATACACAGAACAGAACAATTCCTTAAGACAAGATATGAAAGGCACTATATAAAAGCTAGTTAAAAGGCACTATATAATATATAGGGAGAAGGCACTATATATTTAATAGATATGAAAGACACTATATAATAGATACAAGGTACTACATATAATAGAGTGAAAGGCACTATATAATAGATAGATAAAAGGTACTATATATAATAGAGTGAAAGGCACTATATAATAGATAGATAGGCAGATATGAAAGACACTATATAATAGAGTGAAAGGCACTATATAATAGATAGATAGAAGGCACTATATATAAATAACAAAGTGAAAAGCACTATACAATACATAGATAGGAAAGGCACTATATTATAGATAGACAGAAGGCACTATATGTGTAATAGATAAATATGAAAGGCATTATATAATAGACAGATAGATAGATAAGACACTTTATTAGGCTATTTCAATAAATAAATACATAGATACGTAAATATATACACGCACCCATAATGACTAATCAAGAAGAACATTTTTAAAGAAAGGAAAGAAAACTTCCGACAATGCTAGATTTAAATTCACTTAAATAATCTAGTGATTTATCTAAAGAATGCACATAAACGCACATAAAGTGAATTTAAAACATAAATCCTAACAGAATTATACTGAATATTACGCCCCAAAGCACAGATGAGCCACCATTACGGCGCTCAGTGGCGTGTTAATACGGTAAGAACTCTAAAACAGCCGTTTGCGTTAAATGTCTTTTAGGTTTAATTTCAAACTTTTAAATGCATGAGATATGCAGACGAGTGTAATAAAAAGTTGCCTTGTGTTTTCTGTGTTTTCGTGCTCTTTTGTTTTTCGTGGTCCCAGTGAGGTGCGTGTCGCTTGTTCACGACAACTAAAGAATTTTACAAACATGAGCCTCGTATTTCAGGACCCGGCGGGTTCTATGAATAGAAAACTGTGATGCCACCTGCTGGCCCAAAGTAACTCCTGCATGTACAGTTTGGATTAAAGGTTTATCCTTTCGTTTTTAAGCTCACTAAATTTGCTCGCAAAAAAAAGCAGAAGAAAAAGTATCACTACCTGTATTTCTATTTAGAATTAAAGAAACAGTTTCTGGAGGAAAATAAATTATTTATCACCTTGTAACCAAACAATGAATGACTCCGGCCTTTGGTTTTTAATTTGGAGTATGGTATTGTTTTTCTTAAAGATCTTCAATGGTTGGCATTTAACATTCAAATAAAATAACTGTAATCAGTCTGATACTAAACGAAGGGATACCGTCCTGGCAACTGATTTAATAAAGAGTACAAAATCATGCCACTGTGGCATTTCTTTAACAAAAATGTTATTGTGACTCTAAGAATGAAATAATGAATAGGAAAAAAAAGAAAAGTGAGAATATTTGAAGTTTGTGGGTACAGGTAAAAAAATGACATTTAAGTACGCGGGTGTTATTGCTAACTTGTGTGTGTTTGTGTGTGTGAGTGAGCGTGTGCTGTGAGTGTTTGTGTGGACTGGCACCCTCTCCAGGTGCTGTTCCTGTCTTGTGCCCGATGCTTGCTGGGTTTGGCTCCTGCTGTCCTCAACACTACCCTGGATAACCGGGAAATGACGATGGATAGATTAGTTTTGTTATTTTTATTATCATTGTGCTTACAGTGGAAAAAATATGAATAGATAAATGGATGGACGATATTGAGGGCAGTCATTATGACGATGCTGTTATAGAACATTATTGTTCTTGCTTGCTGGGTAACCTCCAGCTGTCCTGCAGTTCTTCCCTCCATTAGTGGGTTAGGAAGATGGATAAATGGATTGTTTTGTAGAAGTGATGAAGATATTAAGTATAAGAAGGCTTGTGACCATCAAAACAAAGACACCTGACTGGCGACCTGGCGCCTTATTGGGATACACCCTGCTCTTAGTGATGCCCAAGGATCTATTATGACCCCAGACAGTCAGGACTTCGGTTCTATGTCTCATCTGAAGGACGGCGCCATTTTTACAACACAGTGTCCCCGTCACTGCACTGGAGTATGGGGTGCCACATTCAGACCACAGGGTGAGCGCCAACACCTCATCCAGCAGAGATAAAGCTTCTACAAGATGGACTCCCATCAAAGTAGATACATAGACAGAAGATAAATGTGAAAGGCGCTATATAACAGATAGATATAAAAGGCAGTATATAATAGATAAATAGAGTGAAAGGCACTATATGATAGATAGATAGATAAATGTGAAAGGCACTATATAGATAGACAGATTGATAGATATGAAAGGCACTATATAGATAGATGATATAAAAGGGACTATAAAATAGATAGATAGATAAATATAAAAGGTACTATATAATAGAGATATAGATAGAGTGAAAGACACTATGTAATAGATAGATAGATAGGAAAGGTACTATATGATAAGAAGGTAGACAGATAGATGTGAAAGGCACTATATAAAGCTATTTAAGTAAATAAATATATATATGCATAAATACACACACACACACACCTTGACTAACCTGGAACTGTGGGTCAAATGGCAGCTAGGATGAAAACTCTCAAACATGGGGACATTTTTTTTATGACCACAGAGATTTGGGACCTCGGTTTTACGAGGTGCCATTTTGCCAGCCCAGTGTCCCCGCCACTACACTGGGGGCACTGGGATTTACATTCAGACCACAGGATAAATGCCCCCTGCTGGCCTCACCCCACCATCACCAGCTCTTCCAGCAGCAGCCCAAGCTTTATTCCTGGGTGGGCCTGTATGTGCTCAGCTGCAGGTGGATGACCTCTTTCTGCCTAAACAGCTTTAAGAATCAAAAGATAAAAAGCACAACTGGATTTCGGCAGACGAGACTCGACGGTTTTAAAAATGAAAGGACGGCTGGTAGAAAGACTTCTGTATGCCAGTAGGCCTCAGTGACTGCAGGTATTTAAACAGAAGACGTAGACCGAAACATCCTGATTGTACCAGTAATGGAGCAGAAAATGTAATTAGCAACAAGTAAGGCAATCCACCCACCCATCCACCCCTCCATCCATCCATTCTTCCTTCCATTTGCTAAGCCCACTAGTGCAGAGCTGGGGGTCACAAAGAAGCTGGAGCCCATCTCAGACAGTGAGGAGCACAAGACAGGATCAATGCCCCTTTTTACGGGTGCGGGTTCGTCCACCAAACTCAGCAGGGCCCAGCATCGCCAGTCCACCTGACCTTCACATCTTGGACTGTGTGCTGGTGCTGGTGGTGGGGGAGAAGACCCTGCCTGCACCTCTTGGTGGGTTTTTTGGGGGTGGTGAGATGGCTGTGAAGCTTGCTAACTGTTTTTGACTCTTCATTTTGTGTTTTTTGTTTTTGGGTGATTAGGGTCCGCAGCCAAGGCCAAGCCCGTTCTTTCCAATCCTCCTGCATCGGAAAACAGCAGCGCCAACCACAGCATCGGGAGCACCCAAAGCACGCCCTGCTCTACCAGCAGTATGGCCTGAGGAGCCTCGTGAGATTCCCGCGCTCTTCGCCTGTCAAGCACACATCGGCCCACCAGTAACATACGGATATATATTTTTATTTTTATTTTTATTTTTTTTTTTTGTTCTCCTCTTCCTCCCGTTTCTGCTCAAACGTCTCCTCTTTCAGAAGGAAAGCTGCCATCAGCGTCAGCAGGCCACATCCAAACCGTCCAGGAAAAAAAAAAGAAAAGACAAAACAATTTCCCTCAAGACCACCAAAACAGGACATTCGCCGAATTCCTTTCACCACCTTGTTTGTTTGTTTGTTTGTTTAAGCTTTTTGAAGAAGAAAAAGTCAAAGGAAAAAAAAAAACAAAAAACAAAACGGAGAAAGCAAAATATACTTTAATTTATTCAAATTTTTTTTTTTTTTCTTTCCAAAAGCCCGCCCCGCCATCACCAGGAAGGCCGCACTGAAGTGTGCGGCGACAAAACATCAGGCGGCCGTGAAGCGACTCTCTTGATTTTTTTGGGTGGGGGGTCTAATTTGCTGCCAAGTACCTTGGATGCCTTCTTAGTTAGTCTTTGGGGTGGTCTGTACTTATTTAAACTTCACTGACTCATGGAAGGAAAATGACGAGAGAGAATTAAATGACGTGACGGAGTAACGAGAAGCTAAAGAACTTCCTGTGTGGGCCCTTTAAAAAAAAATAATGTTGGTAGTTAATCCCAAAATCTTTAGGCCGCTGTTACAAACACAAGACAGAAAAACTGCATTCACACGTCAACATCCGAGGCGGCCATTTTACCTTCTTAACATTATTTATTCTCAACGTGTAAAACAAGTCCTTCTCCTCGCGTGCTTCATCGACAGTACGCACTTCCGCTCAGCGCGAGCCGCTACATCAGCTGATGACCATTTAATGGACGCTTTCTGTCGTGTGTGTGTGTGTGTGGGCCTTTTCCAAGCCATAACGCCACCTTAGGCCTCAAGCTGTCACCAGTCTCCTAGAACCTAAACCTGGGGAACGCAAAACAAAAATAAAATAAGAGCCTAAAAGGTGCCACCGTTGTCTGAGTCACGTTAATTTGCATGTTAGTGTGCTTACTAAAATGTGACACTCGAGTCGTAATGTGTTTCCTTGTCTGGCCGTTACTTCACTTCAGCGCTGTAGGATTTCATCAACATCGTCCAAGTGTTAATACAGCCAGTTCACGAAATTAAATCAGGCTGGGACACAATTTAGAAATACGAACATTAAGGACAAACTCTAAGATACAGTGCATTTACAGTGTGACCACAAGGTGGTGCTAAACCTCAGTATAAGATACAGTGTGACCACAAGGTGGCATCTAACCTCAAAGAAAGATATAGTGCATTTACAGTGTGACCACAAGGTGGCATCTAACCTCAGTATAAGATACAGTGTGACCACAAGGTGGCATCTAACCTAAGTGTAAGATATAGTGTGACCACAAGGTGGCATCTAACCACGAGATGGTGCCAAATGTCAGTATAAGATAGAGAGCATTCACAGTGTGACCACAAGTTGGCATCTAACCTAAGTGTAAGATAGAGTGCATTCACAGTGTGACCACAAGGTGGTGCCAAACTTCAGACACAATATCACCCAACACAGTTCAAATAAAGGATTTTATTACACAATTATTAATCACTAAACATGGCAAAGCAACCTGCCCCAACTACCTACAATCAACGGCCTCTTGTTGAGTGTCGCCCACTGGTTCCTTTTATGATGGCTTCCAGTGACCTGGCATGACCTGTGGGGAGCACTTCCTGTTTGTTTGAGAATCAGGGTTGTCCCCCAACACCCCCCCCACCACCCCCCACCTCTAAGTCACTACCTGATTTGAACCAGAAGCCTGATTTTTGACAACACATGCTTGAGAATGCGTCATTTACGCTGCTCTGTTTTACAGCACCTGCCCATGCGCGACACTGTTATTAAGTTAGTGTAAAATCGATTGTTTTAATAATGTAATTGTAATTCTGTTCCTATCATGAGGTAACGTGTGGAAATAGTTTGTTGGTAATAAAGAAGTGGTTGGCTTTGTGCGTCCTCCGCACTGAATGAGGCTGTTTATCTCTTCTGTCAGCAATCGACTGGACGAACGTTTTTTTCCTTTCTGAAGTTGGGTGTTTCAGATGGAAGGCAAAAGATTTCATATTCACAAAACACGGCCAACAATTCTCCTACTGTCAGAAACCAGAAACAAAAAAGCTGCCATTTTATACTCATCAAAGTTGTAAAAACACATCGGAAAAGAATATCGTAAAGCGATAACGGAAATAAAAATGGACAACCTTTGCTACGCGTGTGTTGTCTAAATCGGGTTTCCAGTCCAAATTGGGCGGTGAACCCAATCCCCACCTTGGCACCACCCTTGGGTCTCCATTTCCCATGAGCCCCTGTGGTGGGACGCCTCCACCTAACATATGGGGGATGGAACTGCTCCTGGACTCTGGCTTTTGGCTCGAACCATGCCCTGGCATCTTCCATCTTGGCAAGAAGTCATGGCACCACTCAGCCAGGATGCCCATCTGTCCTCCATGGCACTCACAACATGTAGGGTGGAGTGGTGGCTGTGTGGCTAAGGACTGCGCTGGTGCAAACCCCATCACTGCTACTCCTACTTCAGCAAGGTCATTTTTAACCTGAAAATGACTCCTATGGGGCAGGGGGCAATGGCTGACCACCTCCCCACCCCAGCACCCCTCCAAAGGTCAGGTTAAAAGGACAATTTCCCCTTCAGAATTACAAAAAAAAAAATACAAAAAAAGTAACAAATTGGATGTATTCTTGTCACATGACCTCATCTATTTGAACCTATCAGTGAGGTGGGCGTGGCCTTCACCAGGGTACCGCAAGTTAAACACAGAGCGGCCTGAGGTGCCCACCAATAAGTGAAGTGCTTGCAGCGCCTAACATTGACATGTCTGAGGCCCACCAAGCCCCAACACCCCGCCATCGCTCTCCAGTGCCCGTTTGGTAGCCTGGTGGTTTAGAGCTCACGCCCGTGATACACACACACACACACATGTTAACGCCTGGCTGTCCTTTTCGCAGCGGAGTCCCCTTTGACGCCACCGAGTACTGTAAATAACGTCGTGACGGGCTGATGGCAGCACATGAATTCGTGTCTCCGAGAGCTGATCGCCTTCTCCGGGGTGCAGTTGGCGCCCGTGTGTTGTGTGTGGCACTGTGCCCGGCTCAGGAGGCTCGTTGTGTATTTAGACACAGTAGCAGATTCCGGCAAGCATTCATGTTGAATGTTTTTAGTGTCCATGTAGCTTTTTATATTGCCAAAGAATTTTTGTTTTTGTTTTGTTTTCATGTTTATTATTATTTATTTTCTGGCAAATCCACTTTAGATGGTGAACTATTCCGACTTTCGGACTTGTATCGATTTTTAACACAATTTGTATAGCAATATGAAGAAATGTTAAACTGGGAAGAACTGGTATTAGTAAGCACAGCTCGGGGTGAAGAAGACCCCCAAACACACACACACACCACTTCAGCCACCTTGGGGTCCAGTTTTGTGACATAAACAGGGTCTCGAGGGGTGCTGGAGCCGATCCCAGCCAGCCACATTCTGCAAGGCAGGAAAGAACCCGGCACAGGGGGCCATTTTATATTTAAACTCTACCATACAGTACACAAGACCTGGCATTGCCCATGGCGATCAACTAAGCCACCCAATACAAGACACGACAACAGAAATGAAGCCAAGTGGCTGTGAGACCCCCCCCACCCCCGAGCTGTTTACGGTCCCCCAGAATGTTCCGAGTGAGACGCCCCGTAAAAATGAGGCAGCGTGGCGCAGTGGTGACAGGTTTTGGATTTGAAACCCTGAGGTCTTGAGTTCAAATCCCACTACTGACACCAAGTGCTCCAATTTGGAAAAAAAAAAAAAAGAAATCCAACCAATGGCGTCTCAGACCTTCTAAGTTGAAAACATTCCCGATATGGGACCCCCAGAACATTCTAGAGGGGCCTTCATGGCACCACAATGGACGCACCTGCCAGAAACTCGGGTGTAAGCAGACTGGCAACAGGTCAAGGTGTGTAGAGGGCGCTAACTGGCGCTCTCCTATCAGCCTCAAAGAATGTATAATGTATAGAAATAAAGAAAGAAGAAATAAATATATAAAGGTATAGTTTGTACCATCAGGTATGTAAGCCTGTATTGATTCAGAGTGTATAAGTTCTTTTTAAACAGAATATTGTATATTAACAGTTTTATGAAATTGTGCAATTAATTAAATAAAGTAACAGAACCAAGCGGCTGTGGGTGGTCTCTTGTCATCTTGTCACTCGCTTCAGGACAGGAACGATGAGAACGACGCGCCCGTCGGCCTCTTCAACCGCAAAATGACGTCCAGTCGAGGACTTGAAGGTCCCCAAAGTTCTGCTCGCCACCACACGTCCCATTAACTCACACTGCGCTCTTTAAATTTCGGGGAAAACCAACGAGAATCCGCCAAGGAATCGACAGGAGAAGACCAGGGGATGCCCTGCCTGGTAGACTGCATTTCGTAAAACGAGAGGAGACCACTCAGTCCGCCATGCCTGATCTCGGCTGTCGTTACTGAACGAAACTTCTCTTCAATCGGATGAGTCGCCCCAGCTTCACGTGCCAGGCATTACAGATAGAGTTCCGAACAGCGTCTTGTGTGGGTGTCATCACCTCTTTATTCATCGGAAATTAAATTAGAGTATGGCCGGGAACTTTGTGTCTTGGTGCAGAAAGACTTGTCTGCAACTTGACAACCGCAAAGAACTGCTTATTGATTTTCACCGCACCAAAGGGTCTCCATCATGTCGGGTCAGTATGCATGGAGGTGACATGGAGGTGGTCCACTCCTACAAGTAATCGAGGGGCCGTGTTAATGACAGGCTGGACCGGTCTCAGAACACAGAGGAACTGGAGAAGAAAGGGCAGAGCAGAGCAGACTCTTCTTCTTTAGGTGGCTGTGGCCCTTTAAGGTGGGATTTGCCATCCTTTACATCTTCTACAACTCTGTGATGGCGACTCAGTGTGATGTGCTGGGCTGGTCACTTCACTGCAAGAGAAATCAACATGCTAATTAAAAAGACAAGTTTAATTATGGGACACATTCTGGACCCCCTGGAGGTAATAGAGGAGAAGAGAATGAAAAGACAACTGAGTGTCATTATGAACAACGCTGCACATCCTCTCTGTGACACAGCGGCACTGAGGACTTTCAGCCAACAAACTATTCAGCACAAGAAACACGACGGGGGTCCTCACTCTTTTTAGCTATTCTGGTGTATATTCATTGATTTACTTATTGACTAGCTGTGCTGTGCTGTGCTACCTGTCTAAGACGGGTCAGAATCCAAGTAGTCAATGGAAACCTTGGCATTGATGTTTGCAGTGTGCCATGCAATGTGTATGTCTCTGTGCTATTTAGTATGGAATCCAGTAAAGCAATGTTAATGATGCGCCGTCTGTTGGAATGACAAATGCAATGCATTTTAGTACTGCAAATGTTTGATGCGCCATCTGTTGGAATGGAAAATGTAAGGCATACGTCTCTGTTGTAAACATTTTGGTATTTTTGAAAGCAGTGTTAATGTTTGTGATGTGCCATATGTTGGACTGACAAATGCAATCAATATGTCTCTGCTATATGCCATTTGGTATGGGATTCGTTAAAGCCAGGATTCATTTTTATGATGTGCCATCTGTTGGAATGGAAAATGCAATACTTATTTCTCATTATATGTCATTTGGCATTGGATTAGTGAAAGCAGTGATAATGTTTGTGTTGGAACTGCAAATGCAATGCATACATCTATAATTTACGGTGTTTGGTATCCGTGAAAGCAGTGATAATGTTTGTGATGCTCCATCTGTTGGAATGGCAAATGCAATGCATATATCTCTGTTATATGCCATTTGGTATGGGATCCATGAAAGGAGTGTTAATGTATGTTTGTGATGTGCCATTTGTTGGAATGGCAAATGCGATGCAAGCATCTCTAATTTATGTTGGTTGGTATTTGTGAAAACCGTACTAATGTTTGTGATGTGCCATCTTTTGGAATAGTAAATGCAATGCATGTGTCTGTTATATTCCTTTTGGTATGGGATTTATAAACATCTCTGTTGCATGGTCTTTGGTATGGGATTTGTTAAAGTCTTGTTATTGTGTGTGATGTGCCATCTGTTGGAATGACAAACACAAACGGTTGTGTTGTGCCATTTTTTTTTTTTGACATTGTAACTGGACAGACACACAGATTGACACAGACACTTAACTAATAACGGATTGTAGATGCAACAATATCATCCATCGAGCTCTATCCTAACTACAGGGTAACGGGGGTCTGCTGGAGCCAATCCCAGCCAACGCAGGGCACAAGGCAGAAAACGAACCCCGAGCAGGGCGCCAGCCCACCGCTGCACACACGCACCCCAAGCGACAATTTAGGATCGCCAATGCACCTAACCTGCACGTCTTTGGGTGGAAGAACATGCAAACTCCACGCAGGGAGGACCCGGGAAGCGAACTCGGATCTCCGTACTGCGAGGCAGCAGCGCTACCCAGCAGTCCCCATCGAGGAGCTGCCCAGAACGAAGGAAGCCACGTGCTCAAAGGACGGAAGGAAAAGAAAGCTGAGGATTACCTGCCGTGTGACCAGTGACGTCACCTCTGCTGGGCATTGGGGGCGGATGTCCCGCTGACTTGTGCGGCGGAGAATTCACGTAAATGGAGTGAACAAAAAAAAAAAAAGAGTCCGTGGCTTTCCAGCCAGAGGGTCCTGTTCTTTGTACTGAGAGAGAAGACGTTAAGAGGGCAGAAGAGGCGCCAGAGAGAAGCGAGATGAGCGGGCGGCGCCCGAGGTGCATCCGCAGAATGAACGGAAACGCGATTTTGAAATGTGGAGAATTCCTCACTGCTGCCTGACCTTGAGAGTTGTGTTTTGCTTCTACATTTTCTGGTTTCCTTCTGCTAAACGTGCCTGATGGTTTTTTTTTTTTTTTTTCTACTTTATTTTAAACCTCTCAGCAAAGAAGCACAAAGGAAGTGCACAAGAGTTCCGTACGTTTGGATTTTTTAACCCACCGCTCATCAAAATCCCCTTTTAAACTTTTCTGTCGCGGACCTTTTCGTGGCAATCGCCTATTTTGGTGACATCCTCTCATATTCTAAGCGTACAAACGCGGTACGACGGCTGCCAGGTCGCCTCTTTGCACTTTTTTGTGGGTCGTAACAGCAGCCCGTGTTCATTCTCACCGCAGGTTAGCTGGTAAAGTTTAAAGAAAGTCGGGATTGGTGTGAGCCACCTTAATTCACTGTGTCCATAAGAAATGTCACGATTCACTTCGTGAGGCAGAAGCACATAATAATCAGGAATTATCGTGTCAAATATTTGAAATTTGTGCTTCAAGATAAAAGTTTAGAATCTGAATATTCTCCATTGTAATCGACATTTGTCAGCCTCTGATAGAGGACCATATAGAGGGTCAGTAAAAGATTGAAAGTCAAAAATAACATCACATTCATAACCGCAGACCCTGGAATCATCTAAAACGACACCCCACATGCTGCTGTTTGGAGTTTGTGACTTTGAACCTTCTGAGTGGCTCTTCGGACCGCCTAATGAAAAATCAGGTATCAAAAATATGATCATATTCATGACCAGCAACCTCAAAACAGCATAAACTGACACTCCAAGGGTCTATGGACCCCCGTTTTTTCACAGTTTTGTGAAAAAGAAAAAAAACTTTGACCCCTTATACCCTTTTAGGGGCTCAGCCTTCACAACGTCATGTCTTTCTGCTCATTTTGGCTGAAGACGCCTTTTGGTTTACTTTTTACCATCAGGGTGTCCTTTCTTTCATAAAATAAGGTGACCTCAAAATTAGGGGGTTTGGGTGTCGAATAGGCCAAAAATGGAGAGGGGGGGGGGACCCTAAAAGGCTTGACGTATTGTATAACCAGACATCGATACGAGTCAAACGGTGTGTCACACATGGGGGGTTTTCTGATGGGGAGGTGCCTGATAAAAAGCACTAAAGTGATATCCGAGTGTTCAGCGGCCATTCTTGGGAATACCAGAGCCGGGCAGCTGTGGTTGGCTTCCACTTTATGTTGTGCCGTTTCTACTTTGTCTTCTGGGTGTTTCAGTAGCTCTGTGTCTTTATGTGAACTAATTCTGTCTTTAGTCATTTGTACGATTTCTGCTTGCATTTTACCGGAGAACTTGCCACAGACATCTGTCCTTTGCAGGGGGTGCTATATAAAAAAATACACTAAATTGAATTAGCAGCTGCGGCACCCTGGAGACGCAACTTCAACGCTAGGAGCAAAAGAAAAATGACACCTGCAGACAACCTACCGGAGAAAGTGGAGTGAAATGACACCCGTGACGCTATAGCCTCACCGTAAGGCTGATACCTGGTGGATTAAATGGAAATGGGGCAGGACTGTCAAAGTTTTAAGTGTGAACAAGATATTAGCAAGTTTACCACGGGGGAAGAAAGATTTTTTTTTTTTCATTTAGGATTTTTGGGCTTACCCTCCGGTTGTCTAGTTTATTTTCTAGATGTTTTACCATATGGTTAGATTGCAATTGTTGCGCGTAACATACCATTTTTTCGATCGGCTTTTTTTTTTCATTTAACAAGGGCACAGACGCTAAATGCAGTTACAGGTGCCTGGGAAGATCAACCGACAGCTATAGGGGGAGTCCAAGTTGCGTTAGTAGTGTACATGTATCGTAATCTCTAAGTTTGTTTATTAGTAACCTCGAGGTTAGGTATGAATGTGGTGTTGTTTTGTTGTTTATTGTTTTATTATGTAGATGTTGTTGTCGGCTATTTCTGATTTGTACTAGCAGTGTACGATTTCCCCCGGCAGGACTTAAATGGTTCCTTCCTATGATTAGGTAAGCTGATCCTGGCAATGGAAAAGGCTTTAAATACTGTTGTGGCCGCAAGAACGGGGGAAGAAACGAAAAGGGAGAAAAAGTAGGTAGTGCGAGGCATGCCAGCCTAAAGGCGCTTTTCCACTGCATAGTACGACACGACACGACACGACACGGTTCAGTTCAGCTCACTTTTGGGGGGTTTTCCACTGGGAACAGTACCTGGTCCTTTTTTTAGTACCACCTCAGCCGAGGTTCCAAGCGCGCCGAACCGTTACCAAAACGTGACGTGTAAACTCTGCTGGTCACTGATTGGCCGGAGAAAATCGTCATTACTGCGTCACTGAACTTGCGACACGAGACACAACAGACCCGCTAGATTTTTAGCACAGCCAGCGAAGGAGATTCTGGTCCACCGTCCGGCGTCTCAGGAGGGGGAAGCAGTGCAGTGTCAACACCGTATATGGTGGGGATGGTGCGCTGCTGACCTCGACTCGGGACGTTGTGGGTCGGTGGGGGGAGTACTTCGAAGACCTCCTCAATCCCACTAACATGCCTTCCAATGAGGAAGCAGAGCCTGGGGACTCTGAGGTGGGCTCTCCCATCTCTGGGACTGAAGTCACCGAGGTGGTCAAAAACTCCTTGGTGGCAGGGCCCGGGGGTGGATGAGATACGCCCGGAGTTCCTTAAGGCTCTGGATGTTGTAGGACTGTCTTGGTTGACACGTCTCTGCAACATCGCATGGACATCGGGGACAGTGCCTCTGGATTGGCAGACCGGGGTGGTGGTCCCCTCTTTAAAAAGGGGACCGGAGGGTGTGTTCCAACTATAGAGGGATCACACTCCTCAGCCTCCCTGGAAAAGTCTATTCGGGGGTTCTGGAGAGGAGGGTCCGTCGGATAGTCGAACCTCGGATTCAGGAGGAACAGTGTGGTTTCGTCCTGGTCGCGGAACAGTGGACCAGCTCTTCACCCTTAGCAGAGTCCTGGAGGGTGCATGGGGGTTTGCCCAACCAGTCTACATGTGTTTTGTGGATTTGGACCGTGTCCCTCAGGGAATCCTGTGGGGGGTGCTCCGGGAGTATGGGGTACCAGACCCCCTGATAAGAGCTGTTCGGTCTCTGTACAACCGGTGTCAGAGCTTGGTCCGCATTGCCGGCAGTAAGTCGAGCCCGTTTCCAGTGAGAGTTGGACTCCGCCAGGGCTGCCCTTTGTCACCGATTCTGTTCATAACTTTTATGGACAGAATTTCTAGGCGCAGCCAGGGTGTTGAAGGGGTCCGGTTTGGTGGACTCAGGATTGGGTCACTGCTTTTGCAGATGATGTTGTCCTGTTTGCTTCATCAGGCCGTGATCTTCAGCTCTCTGGATCGGTTCGCAGCTGAGTGTGAAGCGGCTGGGATGAGAATCAGCACCTCCAAATCCGAGAGCATGGTCCTCAGCCGGAAAAGGGTGGAGTGCCCTCTCAGGGTTGGGGGAGAGATCCTGCCCCAAGTGGAGGAGTTCAAGTATCTCGGGTCTTGTTCACGAGTGAGGGAAGAATGGAGCGTGAGATCGACAGGCGGATCGTGCGGTGTCCACAGTGATGCGGGCTCTGCATCGGTCTGTCGTGGTGAAAAAGGAGCTGAGCCGTAAGGCAAAGCTCTCAATTTACCAGTCGATCTACGCCCTACCCTCACCTATGGTCATGAGCTATGGGTAGTGACTGGAAGAACGAGATCGCGAATACAAGCGGCTGAAATGAGTTTCCTCCGCAGGGTGTCTGGGCTTTCCCTTAAAGATAGGGTGAGAAGCTCAGTCATCCGGGAGGGGCTCAGAGTAGAGCCGCTGCTCCTCCACATCGAGAGGAGTCAGATGAGGTGGCTCGGGCATCTGATCAGGATGCCTCCTGGACGCCTCCCTGGTGAGGTGTTCCGGGCACGTCCAACCGGGAGGAGGCCCGGGAAGACCCAGGACACGCTGGAGGGACTATGTCTCCCGGCTGGCCTGGGAACACCTTGGGATTCTCCCGGAAGAGCTGGAAGAAGTGGCCGGCGAGAGGGAAGTCTGGGCCTCTCTGCTTAAGCTGCTGCCCCCGTGACCCGACCTCGGATAAGCAGAAGAGGATGGATGGATGGATGGCCAGCGAAGGTTCGGACGCACCATTTTGTTTTAACCAAAAATGGCTGTTTCGTGGTCTATTGAGGAAGTACAGACGTTCCTCTCGTTGGTAGCCGAGGAGCGGATCCAGCGAGAGCTGGATGGGGCGACGCGGAATGAAAAAGTTTTTCAGGAGGTCGCTAAGCTCTTGGGCGCACATGGCTACCATCGGATTTACAAACAGTGTAGGGTCAAGTTAAAAAAAATGAAGAGCGAGCAGTAGAGGCGGCGCAACTATAACGACACGTGAATAATCGCGCCCACTCTAAAGCGGTAATAAACTGCAGTCGAAACGCAAACTGAGCTGTCCTGAACCGTGCTGTGCCGTACTATGCAGTGGAAAAGCGCCATAAGAGGTGCCGAGTGGCTGAGCTGTTGGTTGCTGTAAAGGAGTGGGTTAAGCTCCTGAGGCCCAAAAAACAAACGACTCCTGAGATTTTTTTTTGGAGGAGTTGTGCTGGTGACCTGGACTGAAACAGAGTCTAGTTTTTGGTATTATTTTAAGGCTGCCCTGGACTTTTCATGAACGGGAATTGATTATATTAGGGTAAGAGCCTTGGTGTTTCCCAGTTTCTATTTTTTGTCTTTTTTTTTCTTTATAATTTGATTGTGTCTCATCACTGGATTATTTATACATTTTTGTCCATTTTTTGTTCTTTTTTTCCTTCAACAACTTTAATAAATTACCTTCTGTTTTGAACATCTGCCTCTCTTGTCACTCCCTCAGTCCTGGTCGGTCCCAAACTACTAGCAGGCCTTCTGCTTTAGTCGATGGCTTGTGACAACACCTTACAGGGGATTAGGACGCCCTGCGCCCACCTTAATGCGGGGTGTCAAACTCCAGTCCTGGAGGGCCGAAGTGGCTGCAGGTTTTCATTCTAACCATCTTCTTAATTAGTAACCAGTTTCTGCTGCTGATTAATTTCTTTTGCCTTCGCTTTAATTAACGTGACTCCGGCTCTTTAGTTGTTTCTTTTTCCTTAATTAGCAGCCAAACAATAATGAGACACAAAACAAGCCGCCACACCACCCGCTCACACGATATCTGAAAATAAAGAGCGGTGAGGGTCTCGGTAAGGTTGATCTTTCAGGTCCCCAAAATACTTTGACGGTGTTCTTAGAAAAAACAGAAATTCAACAGTTTTGGAAAGATCTGCTGTGACAGAATGAGAGCAGCAACAAGTCATGGAATTAAATAACGGATCCAATTAACAGCAAGAATCAGCTTCTAATTAAGAAACTGGTTGGAGTTTGAAATCCCAGTTTAGCTGGTCATCTGTTGGCTCGTTTCACGTCTCATTTCTGTTTGGCTGTCATTTAATGGAAAAAAAGAATAAATTTAGAGGACTGAATCCTTAAAAACAGGGAAGGGAAAAGGAGTTCATTAGCAGTGAAAACTGATCACCGATTAGGAAAACAGTTGGAATGAAAACCTGCAGCCACTGCGGCCCAGCAGGCCTTGAGTTCCACACCCCTGCTTTACTGTGTTGCTGATTTAATTTGCCATTTGTGCCCATCGAGCTACACTCACTAACCCATAAAGTGATGACACGTTTTCAGAACGATTTGCAAATTTATTAAAAACCAAAAACTGCAATCTGTCATTGCTAGAAGCATTCAGACCCTTCATTCAGAGACCCCCTTGGAGTCCTCTTGGGTAAAGTCTCTACAAGCTTGGCACTCCTGGAGTTGGGCAGTTGATCCCCTTCTTCCTGGCAGATTCTCTCGAGCTCCGGTAGACTGGATGTGAGATGTCTGGGAACCGTCATCTTCAGGTCTCTCAACACACACACACACACACACACACACGCGTCCTTGTTCCATTTGGACACTCAGAGGCTTGTCATGGAGCCACCCTGGTGTTGTCTGGGCTGTATGCTGTGAACTGTCGCCCCAGTCTCAGGTGGCGGGCACTTTGATCCTTCCTTTAGTTCTGCCCAGTCTTCTTGTTCTCCATAACACGATGCTGCCACCTCCATACAGAGGAAAGAGGTTGGGATAAAGCGCTGTCTGCAACCACCACACGATGAACCAGCCAGACTGGTGACACCTCAGCACCACTGTTGAAGGACCTGCTTGCACAGCAACTGGGAAAGGCCTGCTCAACTGGCCCAACACAGTGGAATCGGTTGTGGCATTTACGGGATTTGAACCGGCAACCTTCCGAATGGTAGCACAGATCTCTAGCCTCAGAGGTGTAAAAGGCACTATATAATGGACAGGTGGGAAAAGTACCATATAACAGATAGATAGGTGTGGAAGGCACTATATTATAAATAGATGAATGGCGTGGAAGGCAGTACATAACATAGATAGGTGTGAAAGGCGCTATATAACAGTAATAAATAGGTGTGAAAGGTGCAATATAACAGTGATAGAGAGGTAGGCATGAAAGGCACTATATAATAGTGATAAATAGCTCTGAAAGGCACTATATACCAGATAGATAGCTCTGAACGGAGAGATAGGTATAAGAGGCAGTATATACTAGACAGATATGAAAGGCGCTACATAAAAATGATAGAGAGAAAGATGTGAATGGCACTATAACAGTGATAGATGTAAAAGGCACTATATTATAAATAGACGGATGGTGTGGAAGGCAGTACATAACAGATAACCGGTGTGAAAGGCACTATATAACAGTGATAGAGAGCTAGGTGTGAAAGGCACTATATAATGGACAGGTGTGAAAAGTACCATATAACAGATAGATAGGTGTGGAAGGCACTATAGCAGTGATAGATAGATGTGAAAGGCACTATATTATAAATAGATGAATGGCGTGGAAGGCAGTACATAACAGATAGATAGGTGTGAAAGGCGCTATATAACAGTAATAAATAGGTCTGAAAGGCGCAATATAACAGTGATAGAGAGGTAGGCATGAAAGACACTATATAATAGTGATAAATAGGTCTGAAAGGCACTATATACCAGATAGATAGCTCTGAACGGAGAGGTAGGTATAAGAGGCAGTATATACTAGGCAGATATGAAAGGCGCTACATAAAAATGATAGAGAGAAAGATGTGAATGGCACTATAACAGTGATAGATGTAAAAGGCACTATATTATAAATAGACGAATGGTGCGGAAGGCAGTGCATAACAGATAACCGGTGTGAAAGGTGCTATATATAAGTGATAGATTGGTAGGTGTGAAGGGCAATATATGCTAGATAGATATGTAAGGCGCTACATAAAAGTGATAGATGTGAACGGCGTGACACAGACAGATAGATATGAAAGGCGCTACATAACAGTGACAGCTAACACAGACTGCAAGGCAGGAATGAACCCCGGACAGGGCGCCATAAACAAAACAAAAAAAAACTCTTACTTTTATATTTAAAATCTACCATACAGTACATTGGCCTAGCATTGCCCGTGGCTTGCAACTGAGCCACCAGGCTACTCTGGTAAGCCACCCAATACAAGACACGACAAATGAAATAAAGCCAAGTGGCTGTGAGACCCCCCGGCCGAGCTCTTTGAGGTCCCTCAGAATGTTCCAAGTGAGACACCCCGTAAAAATCAGGCGGCATGGCTAAGTGGTGAAAGCAGTGACAGACAGATGTGAAAGGCACTATATCCGAAATAGAAAGACAGAGAGGTGTGGAAGGCAGTGCATAGCAGATGGATTGGTTTGAAAGGCACCATATAACAGTGATGGAGAGGTAGTTGTGAAAGGCAATCTATACTGGATATGAAAAGCGCTACATAACAGTGACAGCACAGACTGCAAGGCAGGAATGAAGTCAGAGACAGGACGCCATAAATAAAAAAGTACCATTCCCTCCAAAGAGAGGTGTGGAAGGCGCTATATAAGAGACAGACAGCACTTTATTTATCTCAAGAGGGGGATTTGGTAAATTAAACATTCAAAATCACCCAACAGAACTAGAAGACATTTGACATTTTATGTAATTCTGCTGAATTTTGTTAAAGATCATCCATCCATCCATCCATCATCCAACCCACTATATCCTAACTACAGGGTCACGGGGGTCTGCTGGAGCCAATCCCAGCCAAAACTGGGCGTAAGGCAGAAAAGAATCCCCGGGCAGAGCGCCACACTAGGGACAATTTAGAATCGCCAAAGCACCCAACCTGCATGTCATTGGACTGTGGGATGAACCCGGGTCTCCTAACTGCGAGGCAGCAGCGCTACCCACTGCGCCACCGTGCCGTTAAAGATCAGGACTTTTTTTTTTTCCCTAAATCGTTTATCGTCAGAGTCGCACATGCGCCCGGAGGCTGCGGTCAGCCGGTGACTTTCAGTTCACGGGCGGCTTCTTCACGCGTCCGTTTGTGCGAAGCCCTCTCGGTGTCGGGCTCACTCCGCTGTCCTCACTCCACACTCCTCTTCAGTTTCGGATGACTCGCCTTCCTCACGTTGTAATTTGTAACGTTATGCCGTCCGTCATACATTTGATAAAAAGACGCGCTTGCCCCACGCCATTAATGAATTTAATACACACCCAAGTAAAAAGGGCCACAAAATGTAAACGAAGACACACTATAGGAACTTTAACAAGATAAAACATGCGAAAATAAATGTAAATTCAGTAAATCTAGAGAGATTATTAGTAAACATAACATTGATTTTTAAAACAGATAAGGTGCGTTTGTATGGCGGTTTACTTTTTTATTTCCTGTTTTTAAAGAAAATGTAAGGCATTGGACTTCAAACCCTGAGGTTGTGGGTTCAACTCCTGCCACTGATACTGTGTGACCCTGAGCGAGCCACTTCACATTTCTGTGCTCATATTGGAAAAACAAAAGAAATTTGGATAGAGGCGTCAGCCAAATAAATGAAGGAGAGAAGCCTCTTTGTTGGCGGAGCTGGGGGGCTTCAGCACAAGCGCTACGGGGGCACCGCAAATGACAAAGCGCAGCTGGGGGTCTCCAGTTAATAACCAGACTTGACCATTAATGCTCGGTGATCACAACTGGAAGTCCACAAAGCACAACAGCTCACATACGACTGTGGGGTTTGCGTCTGCGCGGTTTCTTTATTATAAGCAAATAGCTGCTACGGGTATAATAGAGGACTCGGAAACGAGCGCCACGCAAAAATAAAAAGGAGTTGAGTTGATGTTTCTGGCTTTAAGGCCCACAGCCTGAGTTCTTCATTGATTCTTAAATGGCTGCTTTCAGATTTTAACACGTTCACTGCCACAAGGCCAACAGGTGATTTTACTCCCGACTGATTGAGCGCCTGAGCCTTTCAAAGCAGCCAGTAGAGGGCAGCAGAGCACAGAGGAAAGCGGACTCTTTATAGGTGCGTCTGTCTGTACAGAAAATACCGAAAGGCTTTTGTCCTCGTCGTTGAACACACGGACTCAGTGCCAGTCAAAGCCAATTTGGAGTTCTAGGCGCGGTGGAAGGACGTCGCCCCTCGTTGTCCATAGCGAGTATTCGGTATTTGTAGACTTGGCGACCCTTTGGGATGAGGTGGTCCCGCTCGGTGCTCGGAGCGCGCGTGACTTTATGTATACACCGCAGACTTTAAGTAGATGTCATTTTTATATATTATTTAAAGGCATTGGGTTAGTTAGCAGACTCACACTAAAAATATCTATTTGAGTTAACTTGTTGGCGCGTTGAACAGAAAAGTCTCGGAGTTGGGCTGTCAGCGTGTTAATTACGTTACATGATAAAGGAATGAGTAAAGTAGGCTGTGGGACGTCATTTACAAAACATTGCGTGGATTCGAGCGTGAAAATATGCGTACACCAAATAAATAAATAAGACCTGGCATACGCACATTTCTACACAATTTTCCGTTTTCAAATCACGATCTCCTTGCGAACGCGCCTCGATGCTAATCAACCTCATACATATGCAATCACGATGTCGCAGACTTTGATTGGCTGGCAGCGTAGCCTCACACCTGACGCATCGAGACCCCGCCCACAGCATTCCAGAGTACAGTACAGTATTTGGCTGTGCTCCGCACGTGCGCCATTATAGCGCCACACCTCGGCGCTGTGGGAGTCCGGGAAAGGTGCAACTCGCCAGCGTCTTAATGGGTACCCGCTATTGCAATGAATAGTACAGGCCACATCAAAAACACCGAAGGGTCACCTAGTTACGTTACCAACAAGAGAGCTACCACCTACTGCACAGTCATGTCAGTCGAAGCTACTTTGCCTCAGAATAAATGAATCACCGGTTGACCCAAACCACCCAAGCCTGGCATTTATCAGTCTCATCATGGCATCACAGATAACTTAAACGGTAATGGAATTTCACTGCTTAAGGATAACAAAAGCGGCTTCATTCTCGTTATGTGCCCTTATTGCAAGAGGAGTTCGGTCAATTGCCCCAGTTACTGAATATAGCGCCCCATTAGTCGTTTATAGTTTTATGCACAGTGGGCATTATGGAGCTGAAGCCCCTCTGAGCTATTCCAGACCTGTAGCCCAGTTCCCTCGTGTGGGTGTCTGTTGCCAGTAAGCCATCAGTTGCTAAACCCTGCATATGGCCAGGTAGAGCTTGATTTCGGGCCATCTGCGGCCAGCTCAGCACATACAGTACTTCTAAGACAGGGGTGTCCAACTCCTGTCCTGGTGGACCGCAGGTTCTCATTCTAACCCTTTTCCTAATCAGCAAACAGTTTTCACTGCTAATTAACTCCCTTTGTTTTAATAGCCCTGTTAATAAGGGTTCAGTCCTCTGAATTGATTTGTTTCTTCATTAAATGGCAGCCAACGCGGTCCAGACCTAACCCCTGCAGAAGAGTTGGCTCTCCAGCAAAATGCCCAGCGCCCTGTTTCTGTGGGCATTCCAGGGGGCAGCTCCTCCTCAGAACCAGTAGCAGGATGCAGCGGTCACTTCATTTCAGGTAAACACATATATTTGTCCTCAAGGTGTGCCATAGGTATGCTCCATATAGCCCTCATTTTTTGTTGGGTCAGTTGCAGGGAATGTCATATCCCTAAGAACTTGTGTCTGACCAACGAGATATTGACAATGGTCAAATATTTGATGAAGACACTGTGTCTGATTATTCATCAGGAGAAGAGGTAAATTTTCCAAATAATGTTTGATCAAACTCCACTCTGATCACTCCCATGTGCTCCTAATCGCATTTGGAAATCCTGGGTAATGTGAATGTTTGTCTGACTGCGAGATTCTTTATGGAGCTGTGGGTGTTTTTGCCTGTGTATTACCTACTCTACCTGCAATGGCATGAAACGCCTCTTTTATTGTCTACACACGCAAGTGTCCAGGAAACACTTTGAAAACCCGAAGGAAATATTTCAGAGCCAAACAGACTTAACGAATTGCCTGGCAAACTGCACTTTTAGATAGATTTTCTGCATCGCGTACTGTATATAAAAAAGTGCAGCTTGCAAAAAAACCTCAAAGCTTAGTGTGGCATCAGCCCGGCTGGGACGCCCAGGAGGACTGGAGGAGGGCTTGTGCCTCCTCCAGACCGCGAGGGGGCGTCCGCCCTGGTTATGTTGGAGGCCTCGGGTAAAGGGCTTGGAAGCCCAGCCCTGTAGGGACCCGTGGCCACCGCCAGACGGCGCCTGGATATTCCTGGAGCCCAGCACTTCCGCCACACCAGGAAGTGCTGGGGGGAAGATGACAGGGGACACCCGGACGGCTTCAGGGTGCGCAGCCGGCACTTCCGCCACACTGGGGTGTGTCTCCGGAGGAGTGCCGGGAAGCAGCTGGAGCCCATCCGGGTTCCTATGTAAGGGGCCGCCTCCCTCCAGTCGATGGTGGATGTCGGGTGGAAGTGGACAGAGCTGGAGAGAGGACTGGAGGCGGCCAGGAGAAAGGCAGTGGAACTGTGAGGCCTGGACATTGGGGGAAAGTTGCAAGAGGCACTGGGATTTGTGTGCACGAGTTTTGATATTGTAAATAAATGGTGTGTGGTGAACGTAAGATGTCCATCTGTGTGTGTCCGGGCCAGCATCCACATTAGTTAAAAAGTTTAAAGTTTAACTTCGAATATAAGGTGGTAATAAATCTTTGAGGTACAATATTCCCTCTCGGCTAAAGCAGTATCTTTCGAAAAGAATTTCCTCCGGGAGCAATAAAGGATCTTGCCGATCGTACAAAACCCTCTCTATATGAAATCCTCTTCTTATAATTTGCGCACCGATATCAATTGGTTGCTCGTTCATGAACGGTGAAGCCATGACTGAATGAACTCCATGCACGGACACTCATTAAGTGTGTGAGCTCATCCTCGTTTACGTAGAACAAACCTGCGCTGAGCATTGAGGATTTGGATCTGCTGCAATGACAACACATCCAGCAAGAGTTTCGAAAAACCGACAGATCCAGGATCAGGCCAAATCATCAACAATTACATCCGGCGAGTAATTGTGCGAGATTAAACGAGTAATCCACGTACAAAAAATACCCCCCTGGTTAATTGTCACTATTAGAGTTAAATGAAGGGAGCAAACTACACAGGAAAAGGGGAAAATAATAGGAAAACAACAATAGAGTGTTAAGCATTTATAACTTTCAAAAAATAAAATATTTTTAAATGCCTGATAAATTTAAAACCATACTGTTGTGTTTTTTTGGATGCAGAATGAGAGAAGAGCAAGAAAGACCAGCTAACTAAATGAAATCAGTTGTTATCAATTATTATCACGGATTGCGAATCTGATTGGAACAAAAACCTGCAGCCACAGGGGGTCCCCAGGACCGAGTTTGGGGACCCCTGGCCTAGGCTATGAATCAACCGTAGGGCTCGAGATTTACAGCTTTCTGTGAGAGAGGAGTGAATGACATCAGTGGTTTTTACTGTGCTTTGGTTTCCAATCCTTAGAAGTTGACAACAGGTAGCCAATATAAACTAATGGGGAAAAAAAAAGCACTTCAGTGCAAATACGCAGCATTGACCTGTTTATAAGAGAACTAAAATAGTTTGTGGTTTATATTCATCACTTTTAAGGTGTAATATTTTTGTCACGTCAACACACATTCTACTAACAGCTCAGGGATATAAATTAGTATGCGTGCAAGTCGTCGTTTAGCCGATTTGGCTGCATATCTCAAATTGATTGTGGGTGTCCTCATTCCCCAGTTTCTCCGTAACGGAGGGGGCAGACCTGCCATTAATATATGCATGTTCCCCCGTCAAACATTCTTTTATAAATCTCGACGTTTGTATGGAAAGCTGTGTACACACATTTCAAGCGTATGTTTTGTGTGTACACAACTTTTATAAATCTGACCGCTGGATGAGCTGGAGTCAAAGAGTGAAGGAGGACAACGCTTGGTTAGGGGTAAGAGAAGACAGAAGAAGGAAAACCGTTTGTGCGGGATTAGAAGAAAAATGCTGTATTAAAGGTATAGTTATTGAATGAAGAAGGTATTTGAACCCAGGAATTCTGCTCATGCAGTTGTGTCTGAGGTTTGGAGGTCAAAGATGCCCCGTAGTGACCAAAATATATACGATATATTGTTTACACAAAGACCTCTAACCCCAACACACCTTAAATCCTACAGTTTATTTACTGCTACTCAACACTTTAAAAAGTTAGAAACAATATTCTTTTCACAACAGTATTAAAGAATGCTAAAGTGCTAGATTTATACAGAACACCTACATTTAGGGGTAAAGGGCAGAAATATGCATGTGTGTCAAAACCACTTTCTGTACCAACATAACCCACCTAACCCAAAATAGGGCTGGGGGGCAGAGCCTAACCTGGCAGCATCAGAAGCTTCCCTGGATTGAGCGGCAGTCCTTGACCGGGCCCACTCACACATCGTCAATTTACAGTCATCAGATAACATAACCGGCAAGTCTTTATGAACTTCATGTAATCCAATCCCATTGATCTTTAAAGAAAAGCTAACTTTATTTGGACTGAGCATATCTGGAGCTGAAAAACGAAACCAGGATTTGTGTGGAGATGAGGGGGGCAACAACTAAGTCAGAATGAAAATAGCTTGAAAATAAATCTTAAAGTGAAAATATGACAAGACATAAGAAAAGATACAAAATCGATGATAAAGTTCACATTTTACAATCATGTTGTTTTGTTCTTTTATTTTTTGCTGTTATTAACAGACCTCACTTCTTTGAAAAGGATGCGCTAAATCAGCTTTACTTCCACCTTTCTGTCCAAGCCAATCAGCCTGTAAAAGGTCACTTGCCTCAAGTTTTATTCATGTTTTACTAAAAATGACAAAATTGTGCCAATTTACAGTCATAACCCAAAAAAAGAAGA
The DNA here is from genome assembly GCF_016835505.1 of Polypterus senegalus. Taxonomy (NCBI): domain Eukaryota; kingdom Metazoa; phylum Chordata; class Cladistia; order Polypteriformes; family Polypteridae; genus Polypterus; species Polypterus senegalus. The sequence continues at coordinate 7,444,521 of NC_053162.1, forward strand.
AACGCATAAAAAAAATGGGATGGCGATAACCAAAATCCAGCCAACAATTCTTTCACACATCTTCCTTAACGCTGTGTCACATTACACGACTTTTCCAGTGATTTTCAGTTGCAGTATTCATTTACGTAATCTTAGTGAGCTGGGCCACCAGTCACTAACATGACAAACCCAGCAGCTCACTCCCACTAGTCTGCGACTTCCTGTGATAAAATCAACAGGTTCTGATTTTGTCGTGGAGACAGCACAGTGCTCAGGAGAGCTGACAAGCAATGAATGCTCATTCAGAAGTACAATTCATATAACGCAGCGACGAGGAGTAAGGAACATGGGTGTTTCAGACCTCACAAACAGCAGAGACTCTCGTCTGTCTGATATCTCGTGTTTTATCACAACAGAACTGGCCCAAGACTGTGGCTGAACTTGCCATACCTGTTAACCCTTTAGTAGTGCACCGGCTGAATCAGACAGCACGCTGTTGGCTGTCAGAAAAAGGGCAAGGTCGGTACTCAAGTCGGTAATTGTGACATGAGCAGTTGTTTAAACCGACGTGGTCCAGTGACAAAAATTAGCAATTGTGGTCCGTAAATATGACATACCCCACAAAAAGAAGTTGCGTAATGTGACATCGGCTTTAGACAACATTCACTACCATGAGAATTCTACAGTACTCTGTACATATGATAAAAATAACCCTACAGTCCTACAGTTTTGCAAGATATATGCTGAAGCAGAAACATCACAATTTTTTCTTCCTCATAATATAAATACTTCAAGTGTTCCCAAAATAACAAAACATCTGAAGCACATTAATGCCAAACAATAAACTTGTACACATTTTTGAATAAGGTTCAGGAAAACTGGCAGCCCCTCTGAACAATGTGAAGTGGTCTCAGCCTGCAGAAAAGATGTGGGTGTGAACAGATATAAAACTAGTAAGCCTGGCAGATGAAGAGTGTGTTGATTGAAATAGAAGGAAACAGTCATATCTTAAAATAACAATCTGGAGTAACACACTGCTATCATTAGGACGTTAAACAGAGCCACACTCCATGTCTCACGACACCACTCCAGTCTGGTGTAGGAGTCCCAGTGTAATGTGCTGTGTATTCTAGTACAGTGCCATGGCCTCATATTGGTTCACCCGTCTAACAACAACAAAATTACAAACTTTACAAGATCATCTGCTGAGAGCATCAAAACAGTTATGCCTAAAAGACTCAAAATGGAGCAGCACTTCATTTTTAAAAGACGTAAGTGAAATAGTGCTCTACATAACCGTTTTCCATTCTGCTCCTGGAGACTCCATGACTCATGGTTTTCAATTCATTCAATAGTCTTGCAAATTTTGCTAAAATGTATGTTGCCTACTTGAGCCTGCATCATCTATTCAAAGCGGGGCTTCATAAAAAACGTCACAGACAATTGAGGGTGGAAGCGTGGAATAGACAAGCACATAGTTCAAGTGAGTTAACTGCAAAACACATTTACGTAAAGCAGGCCGAGAAGACAGATAGACAAAAATGCTTTCTCCATTTACATATGACAGCAAAAAGCATCAAAGTAATAAAATGGTCTCTTATTACACACAGAGCATATGTCTTGTTATTTTAGAATCACATATGTATATCAGATATAAGCAAAATTCAAGTTATTCTGCTTTATCAAGAATATGACAAATACACTGGTCAGGCACCTGAATTTCTGGAAATAATCAGTTAATGAGCACAAAAAAGGGTCCAACATTTTAACATCTCAAGAAGAAGAACACTTACTACTGCGCTTTTCTGACCATGATGATAAAAGCAAAGTAAAGGCTACTTAGCAAATACTTTTAATAAACAAACTCGGAAAAACTGGCTGGCCTGAAAACTAGCAGTCCTGTAAAGCAGTAAAACAGAACCATTTATCAGTAAAGATTTATGAGGGGGCGACTACCATTAGAGGCTGGACTATCTGTACTATGGTCAAGTGTTTGTTCTTATTGTTTAGTGGAGTAAAGAAATCGGCAGTCACTGTCACAATACACAAGAGGTTTAGAACTCCGCCTGGGGTGTATGGGTGAGAAGTCCTCCGGTTTTAATACATGAACTGCCTACTAAGACTGGACACTGAACATCATCTTCTCTAAACACATGCATATTGGGCGTAAACCAACTGATCGTAGTTAAAATTATTTAAAAAATGCCTACTATACATGCACAATCATCTTTTAAGAGAGAGGGGGAAGAAAAAAAAACACTCTGCCAAAGTGATTATTAGTTGCTGTGTAATTTTATAACCTATTTGTAAAGTCGTAACTTCATCACACAGTTATGGCACATTGGTCTCGGAAACAAAAAAGGCTGGTGGAATGTCACTGCATAACTTGGCAACCACTTAAAACACAGATATATTAGAAAATCAGCAAACCTAGAAAAACAGGATAAAACTAAGAGAAATGAATAAAAGAAGAATATTTTGATTTCTGAGCTAAGGGTCTGAGATTTGCGATTAAAGCTCTGTAAACTACAGCTGATGTGTATCCAAGGCATTCCAAGAAAAAAAAAAAAACTTTCCATTTTATCCATACTGGCAAAAATAATGCAGCTTACAGCACATAACAGTCAAAGAGACTTGGCTCCTGTTGTGGATTTTGCTGATTAAAATAGGTTACAAAAACAAAATAAATACTACTTCAGACAAATTTGGCAAAACTATTAGGTCACTGCAAAACATTCATTATAGGTAAACAAGCACTAAATTAGATTTTCACTATTAATAATTAGTTTTTCTTAATTTATTTTATGATAAAAAGGCCTGCAGGCATCTCAAATGCTGCAATAAGTCATCTTAGGCAAATAATCAGCTAAGAGACGGCTTTCCAGCTACAGTAATAAATAGCTTTCACAATTCTATAGCTGCAAAACATTATAAAGTATGCTACTTTTATTATGCCAAGCTGCAGCACACCTACTTCAAAAGCGGAATCCTGAGAAATTTGCTTCTCCATAAACTTCAGCACTTTTATCAGGACAACAGCAGAAAGCTGGACCGCACAGGCTTGACACCCTGGATATTGTGATACGCAACGTATCTGAAATGTAGCTTCTTGCAGAAGCAAACTTTCCCAAAAAGTCAAACCCCTGCATTATATGAAAATACACAATATACATGAAATTCAAAGACTCAGGGGTCCATCACAGCAGCAAGAGGTGTGGAAGAGTAGCAAACATTAAGATGGACTTGATTTCATAAGGTTTTCAATCATCTTGTTTCTAAAATCCATGTTGTGGTAGACACATCCTTTGAGGTTTATTTTCTTCTGGTTTTAGTTTTTTCTTTATTTTTTTCCAGCTGCCACCTTGTAATAAATAGTAGTGCAAACAAAAGCACCTAAAACAAAAAACTATTGAGATAATACAGGATCAAGGAGTTTTAGAACACCACCAACAAGGTGCAAACTTCCTGTCACCAGTACTTGTATATGAGCTGCCTCCTGCAGAGTCCGAGCTCCTGCTATGGCACCAGGCTGCATTGTGGCCAGAGTGCTGGGCTTCCCAGAGTAATCCATAACTGGATCTCTACCCTGAGTAATCCACCTAAGAGCACTGTGTATGCATGGAAAAACTAGGGATTCAACTCCTCGATGCACAGTCCCGGTCATTAAAGGGAGACCTCCTGGCAAAAGTAGCTCTGCTCTCGGAACTACTTCCTTCTCACTGAGCCAACACCAACTCTTCTGGTTGTCTAAGCAGCGTGTCAGCATGTTCTCCACAGTCACGTTATAGTTGTGCTGGTCTGTTGAGAAACAAAGAAAAAGGTGTTTATCGCTACTGAATAGAAGCCAATAAGTTGTCAAAGAGTAACTAACAGCTGAACTACTCATCCCTTATTTATATACAGTGGATAGAAGTCTACACACCCCTGCCAAAACTGCAGATTTTGTGTAATGAAAAACAATTGATACCAAGATAAATCCTGTCAGAACTTATTCCACCTTTATTGTAAAATTGCAATCTATACAAAGAAGGTGAAAACAAATCAGAAACTGTTTAATGAAAAAAGGAAACCAAAAATGATACAAAAAACTGGCTGCATTAATGCTCAGACCCCCTAAACAAATACTTAGTTGAAGCACCTTTTGATTTTATTATAGCATCAGTCTTTTTGGGTAAGAGTTTATCAGTTTGGCACATCTGGACCTGGTGATTTTTGTCCTCTCCTCCTTACAAAAAAGCATTACACAGTGCGTAATGGTGGAGGCAGCATCATGCTTTGGGGCTGCTTTTCTTCAGCTGAAACTGGGGCAAACTTAGACAAGATGGATGGAATAATGAAGCTCCAAGTATCAGTCTATTTTGGCTCAAATCCTTCAAAAACATCTCCTAGGAAGCTGAAAGTGAAGAGGAAATTCATTTTCAGCATGGCAGCAACCCAAAACATACATCAAAATCAACAAAGCAATAGCTTCATGAAAGGAGGATGAATGTTCTGGAATGGCCCAGTCAGAGCTCACCCAGACCTGTTGGGTGACCTGAAGAGAGTTGTGCACAGGAGGATCCCTTGTAATTTGACAGATCTGAAGCTTTTTTGTAAGGAGGAGAGGACAAAAATCACCAAGTCCAGATGTGCCAAACTGATAAACTCTTACCTAAAAAGACTGAGTGCTATAATAAAATCAAAAGATGCTTCAACTAAGTATTTGTTTACGGGGTCTGAGCATTAATGCAGCCAGTTTTTTGTATCATTTTTGGTTTCCTTTTTTCACTAAACAGTTTCTGATTTGTTTTCACTTTCTTTATATAGATTGCAATTTTGCATTAAGTTAGGACAGGAATTATCTTGGTTTCATTTTTTCATTACACAAAATCTGAGATTTTAGCAGGGGTGTGTAGACTTTTTATATCTACTACAGACACAGCTTCTATTTGTTTATAAGTAGAAGAGGAGTATGAATATTTAATGTTATATAACCTATTCAAGAAAAAATATGAAATACTGTCAAGTGGAAGTTGTTCGATGGCATGGAAACTTACAGCTACAGATAACACACAGAAAAGCTTTTTCCTCTCATTTTGTCTCTGACTCACCCTTGTTAAGCATAATTAAGTAAAAATGACTAAATAGTACCAAAGTGTTTAATGTATGGTCAAAAGTATGTGGAAACCACACAACATTATTGAGTTCATTTGGTTCAATCAGAACTATTGATAACAGGTACATAAAAGTAACCACATAACCATGCAATCACCATCGACAAACACAGTCAGTAGAACAGGTCATACTGAAGAGCTCAGTGACTTTAATAAAGGCATTGTCATATAATGACACCTGTGCCACAGGTCAGGAGAATTATGCTCTGCTAGGTCTGCCCTGGTCAACTGTAAGTGCTACTATTGTGAAGTGTTAGTGTCAAGGAAAAACAACACTTCAGCCACTAAGTGGTAGACCATACAAACTCACAGAGTGGGGCAACCAAGTGCTGAAGGGCACAGCACATAAAAATGGCCTATCCTCTGTTGCATCACTCACAGTGGAGTTACCAACAGCCTCTGGAAGCAACATCAGCCGATGTGCATCAGGAGGTTCATGAAATGGGTTTCCATAGCCGAGCAGCAGTACACAATCACTAAGTGCAATCCCAAGCGTCAGCTCAGGGGGTGTGAAGTATACCACCATTGGATTTAGGAGCAGTAGAAACGTGTTCCATGGTGTAATGATTCATGCTTCACTATCTGGCAGTCTCATGGTGCAATCTGGGTTTGGTGGATGTCAGAAGAACACTACATTCCAGACTGCATAGTGTCTACTGTAAAGTTTGGTGGAGGAGGAATAATAGCAGGGCTCAGGCTAGGCCCCTTAGATCCAGTGAAGGGTACTGTTAATGCAACAGCATACAAAGACATTTTAGACTATTGTGCACTTCCAACTTTGTGGGAACAGTTTGTTGAAGGCTCTTTTCTATACTTGTATGACTGCCCTTGTACACAAAACCAGGTCCATAACGACATGAGGGAACTTGAGTGGCCTGCAAAGAGCCCTAACTTCAACCCTACTGAACACTTTTGGGATGAAATGGAACACTGACAGCGAGCCAGACCTTCTTGTCCAACATCATAATTTGACACATTTGGATGGGAAGCCATAAATTCCCAAGAAAACACTCCAAAATCTTGTGAAAAGCTTTCCCAGAAGAGTAAAGGCTGTTATTGCCACAATTTGGGTGGAGGAGGGTAGGTAGTGGTTTCTGGGAAGGCACCTCCACTCGATGGAGGTGAAGATGCTATGCTAGTCACATGTCCTGACTCGGCTTGACTACATTACAAATGCGTCCAGAAAATCATGGGAGTCATTACACTTGCAGAAATGATGCGCAAAGCACATCTTTGGTTGGTACGACAATGTGCTACGCAGTGGCAATCAATCAGTAGTGAAGATGGCTCTCTCTCTCTCTCTTAGAGGGAAATCAGATATGTGGATGACAGAAAAACTGATGGTTGGACTGGCTGAAAGAAGATATAACACAAGCAAGTGTCGTTTCTAGAGAGGTCTTTAACTGAACAAAAAAAGTGGAGAATGGCGTACCACATAGAAGACTCTGCTAAAAACTGGGATAAACTCTAAGAAAGACTAATATGTTTATTATATGATATGATGGAAGATTCTCTTAAACATGCAAATTATTAATCATGTACACACCTCATCTTATTTTCTTAATTTCAAATAACTTTAGGACAAGGGAATACAAACATAGGAATGCTTATTTAACATTTATGGAACATTCTAATATACATAGTGGATTTGTATCATCCACATTTTGCTGTAGTACAATACTGTATATCTAAGACTTTAATTACTTACAGTACATTTTAACATACTGCACAATGAACATTTAAACCTCAAAAAATTTAACAGACTTTAAATTTTTATAAAATGCAAACTAATGCTATATGTATCTTAAATTTCATAAATTAAAGACCAGAAATACACATTATGTAAAAAAAAAATGTTTTTTTTAATTACTTTACAGTAAGAAATAAGCTGAATTCTTAAACGCTTGTGCTAGAAGATGATACTTCTATGACTGCTCTGAAAAATCACTTTGGTCATGAGTGCTTCTGTCAGTTTTTCTCTCTTTTTTGGGTCACGCACTCTTCGTACTGTACAACATGGTTGTGTTTTAAGTGTCGAAACACGTCGCTCGTGTTAGGTTTAGTCACGGCAACGGTTTCTCAAAAGAGTTTACATTTGACTTTTGTTTTTTTAATTTACAACCTATTTTCTGTATAGCGCTCTTCACTGAGTGCAGATGCAAAGTGCTGTGAACAATTCACAGTTAACATACAATAATAGATTATACTAATTACTAAATACAGAACTGGTACATAAATAAATGTAGGTTTGTTAAAACACAAAGAGAACAACATAGAAACTGATTAAAAATATGTGGAAACCAACAGTATCTTTCCATTAATGAACTGATGGACCATGTCCAGCTGACAATGGTGAAAAGTAAAATTGTGTAAGAGAAAGTTAAAAACAAAGTCCTGGAAGACCTCGTCCAACTAGCCACCGACCCACTAATGTGTTCTTGATAGTAGAGTTTGAGCTAGTTGGCCAATCTGATGAAAGATTGTATGAAATCAAAATACAACCAAACGATCAATGCTCCATCTTAAAAAAATTCCAAGTTATCCTCATTTGTATAAGGTTAATCTCTGCCTGACAAAAGTTCAGCATAATCCCTCATATTTTCTCAATCAGAATCAGTTATTTTAATTTAATAATACTGTCCAGACCCACTGTTTGTTTACATTTCGATTCCAACCTCAGGAATCAAGTAATCTCATCTCAAATATCATTACTTTAAAAGTAGTGAAACGTCTTATCATATTAAAATCAGTTTTGCAAAAAGAAATTCATGATGATCTTGACAGTATATGTGCCAGTTATGCTGCAGTAGACTCTGTCCCCAAAGAAATTAAACTAAAGTGTGGAAATCTTTTTTTTTTTTTAAAGTGCATTTAAATTGATGGTAAAGTAGAACAAGCTTACCATTTTTAAACTAACACAATGCAATTAAAATTCTGAGGTAGTTTTAGCCTATCTTGGCATGCATCAGGCTTAAGACATGGACCAGCTCAGGGGTCCATTCTCATATTCTGGGTCAATGGGTAATCACTAATCAGCCTAACACAAACATCTTTATAAATGGGTATGGAAAACCAGAAAACCCAAAGAAAATTTCTGCAAGTAGAGATACATGGTCAATATGAAACCTTAACACAGTTAATGGAAATGTATAGTCTTTGGAATACATTTAAAAACTGCAAGGGTGACAACATTGATTTCTCTTTTGACTCCTTTGTTAGTTTTTGTAAAAACAGCCACAATTTACAGTAAATTTAAGAGAAACATTAAAAATAGAAGCAGGGAAGAAGCTGACTATGACTTACCTGCACTAGCTGAAGAAACTGCCTCAGTGATGTTAGGGCAAAACACAGCACAGTCAAACTGGCAAGGCTAAAAGAAGAATTAGAAAGCATAATGAGGAAGGAAAAATGTTTAAAAATAAACAACCATGAAGTTTATAGTTCTACCCTTACAATTATCTAGAAAGTGTTTTAAAACTTGAATTTGAACCTTTAAGATAACAAAGCACAATCTATTGCATAATTTCTTTGTGATATTATATATTACGTACATATGAACAATAATGATACCCACACAATCATTTGTAAACAACTACATTATTAACCAGCTTCCATACCTGCTTTCAGATGTCAGATGAATTTATTTTGCAGCAACTAAAGTTACCTTGAATATTCTTTCAAGTGTTGGAATTTTCCACAAAACACTCATTCGTGAAGAACAAGATATGCAGTTTCTGACTTTGCTCTCTACCATTACCGAGTTTAATAAACAAAGTCTAGCCAACAAAATTAGGCATAAGGTAGAAATTCAGTGTAGACAGCACACTGAAACACATGCATGTCATCAAGTAACATACACTTCTTTAAGTAAATGGAAGAATATTCACATTAGTAAGGAGTGTGAAAATTTTACAAAGACATGCACAGCAAATGAAGCCAGATCCCTGGAACTGTAAGCAAGAAGCTCTAAAGCTGCTCACACAATAAGACTGAAAATAAGAGACAATGGGCTGTGGTCTTTAAAAATCTATATTTTCTATTCCAAAAATATTTTGTATAAATGATGTATGTAGTACTAGGGTGTTGTACTGTCTTAGCCATTATGGATGTAGTGAGAAGTTAAGCAAAATGACACCTTGTATTGGCTAACTAGAAAGATTTCAATATGTAAGCTATTGAAGAAGTCCCTTCTTTAGGCAAGATGCAATCAAGTCTAGTTAGCCAATAAAAGATGTCATTATGCTTACCTTCTCACTATAAATAATTTATATATACAGTTGAAAACAAACTGTGAACCCTTGGGAATTTCCTGGAACAGGCGCAATTTTCTATTTTTAATAAAGAAAATTACTTCTTCACATGGGTGCTTCGAGAAAAGAGTGGTGTGAAACAATAAGGCCATTTTTGAATACATCATCAGGAAAAAAGAACCAATACTGTCACTCGTCTAGTACTGAGCTGGTGGTAGAACTCAAAATCGTAAGAATCAATACACCGGCATGAGCTATGCTATGCTAACAATGCTAAGTAAGGCAGCAAGTGTTGTGTATGTTCTGAAGAAAACAGCTGGGTGCTAATAATATTCTGTGCCACCTTCACCACCTTATGCAGTGCTTTAAAATCTTGAGCTGAGCAGGATCCCGACCAGGATGTGATGTAGCCATTCACAATCGACTCTGCTGTGCACCTGCAGATGTTTGTGAGGACAGACCAGGAAATGCAAGCCATCTTCAGATATAGAGAAAGTATTTAGAAAGTAGAGGTGCTAGTGTTATAGATGGCAATGTGGTCTGTTTCCTGATGTCTATGATCAGATGCTTGGTTTTGCTGACATTAAGAATCAGATTGTTCTTATGGCAACACTAAATCTGCAGGCAGACCTCTTCTCTGTAAGTTATTCATTGCTGGAGGTGAGGACTATGCTGGTGGTGTCACCGGCAAATTTAATGATGAAACTGGAGCTATGCCTGGCCAAACAGTCATAAGTGAATAAGGAGTATTAAAGGCTTTCAAGGCTTACAGAATTGTCACTTTTTTACCACTGAGCTAATTTTGTAATGTAACTAAACATTATTCGGGCATGCTTTAAGTGCATGATGATGTGAGCAATTAGTAGTGAATGAGAGAGTTAGGAATAAAAACATGATTAATAGCCCCAATAAAGGAACAGAGGCTTTACATTTATTATTTTCTAATAAGTTTATTTAGTTCAGGATTGTGGGAGCAGGTTCTTATCCAAGCTGCACTAAAGGTGCAAAGCAGGTACTAATCTTGGACATTGCACCACACTCTCAATATCTACACTTACACGATTTAGAGTGATCAGATAATCTAACCTTCATGTCTTTAGCATGTGGGAGGAAAACCAGAATATCCAGATTAAACTCTGCAGAGGCAGTGCCAGGCACAGTCTAAACAAGTAATGAATTGAGACAAGACTCAAATCTAGTGACTCTCTGTACCTGTGGCTCCAAGTTCTTCCCAAAAACATTTGCTGCTACTTATGTGGCATTGTGTGGCTTAGCTCATAATGCTTTGAAGCACAAGGCAAATCTCTCTAATTATACATGCAATTGCATTAACAGAAACACATAACTACAAAGACCCATAGTTAATAGAGCTACTAAAACAACATACTTAAGTGCTGGAAATGAACCAGAAAAACTAAACCTGGGTCATTAGAACAGTCTGTGCAAAATAATAATTTCATAAATAATCTTGGCGTTCACTAATTCATGTGGCAGTACAATACTGTTTGAATTTTTATTATTTAATATTACCTTAAACTGTATTTATTTTTTAGGTACAGAACAGAAAATGTCAATGAATAAATACATTTAGTACATGGGAATGGCAAGATAAATTATGTATTCAATAATAACCACATCATTTATAAAAATCCTATGCAGAAATTGCCCATAAATAATATGCACTTGCTTAACATTTAGAGACAAATCTCCACCCACCCCCCACCAAAACTGAATATCAGACCCTGTATAGGCTCCAAGCTCCTAGGATATTATTACAACAAATTGGATCAGTAAATGTCTCCTTAAAAATGGAATTAAATTTTTGATCAATTGAAATATACAGCAAAGATATCTGAATTTCACACATTGATATTAACATAAGAAACATACGTTTTAGTGCATACAAAGTTCAATAAAGGATATATGAAAAAATACAAGTGAGCAAACAATAAAGGAGGACTTTAACCTTTTCCCCTCTGCACCAATCATTAACTATGACAAATAAATCTCCAACTGAATTAATTAATAAATGAACGAAAATGTTTTCACTGGATTGTGTCTATCCATTCTCATCTTGTATTTGACTGACTGCTTGCCTCACCAACAGGTACTTCAAATTAAAAAAAAAAAATTACTGCTGTTTCTTTCCACCTATGCTTCTTAGGTTTTCATTAACCCTATGCATAATGGAAATTTTTACACAAAAAAATTCCTTTTAAAACACAGAACTTAAATGCATAGCCGATAACAAAGAATGTATTTGGAATTCAATACAAAAATGCAAATGTTACTTTTTAGACTGTAAAGACATTTAAGATAGATGATCAAGGTAAAAGTGAAATTAACGATGACTCACCACGAGAAGTTTAAGCAGAGCTGGAGAGTCTCGCTCACCTGTAGCATTGAACAGTAGTACACGAACAACTGAACCACTGAAAGAAGAGGGAGGCGTTATGTGAGTACTACTTTAGGTACAGGATTATAGTTTTTGGGCACACAGCATCTTGATTCCATTATAAATGGTCAGAAAAGGCTTTTGTCCAATGCAGTTGTCTTACTAAATAGGAAAAGCACATTCTGTTTTTTATCAAATACCATAAAACAACTGCAAAACAAATGCATTTTCCTCAAATGCTTATTAAGCAAATATGTTTAAAATACAAATGACTGATACCTCTAATTATTTATCTCAATATATGTAATTAACAAAACACAAATCTGATAATGTGTTAAGGTACATTTTCAATACATAACCCACCAAAAATGAGTGCTTCTCTTGCTTTAATATAAGAGATAAGCTAATCTTACACAGTGGTCTTTTCCTCCAACATGGCAGTCTCCCTAAACCAGTCAACACAGGCTTGGATGCTTCTTGTAGTATGTGCCCCATCCAGATAGTAAGTAATCGGGCCATGCTTAAGAGTTTGTGTTCGACCTGGCCATTCCGTCTCCCTCAGTCCTGACAGTAGTGAAGACAGTTGGTTTCAAAACAGAAATTCATGAATATTCAGTATTTTAACAGTAACAATATAAGTGCAAAAATAATACATTAAGATCCAAGGGTAAGATAAAACATCACGCTACGCTGGAATAAAAGAATAAACTTAAGTATTAACTAATTTGGTATAAACCAAAAATTTTAATTTCAAATTAATGTTTTTGGCTACAAAATAATAAAGTATTGATATTTAGTAACATAAACTGAAAACTAAACAGCAAAAGTAGGATTGTAAGGGCAACAACATCCAGCAGGGGGCAAACCTGCGGTTTGGATTGTATTTACAAGTTTTCATTGGGAAACAAAGGTAAGAGAGCAGGATTTCCTTTTGAAATGTCAACACTTGAGCCTGGAAACCTGAGTAGGAATTCTTCTGTTTAATGTGTAAATGTAATTCATGTGGAAGTAATTCGATAATGTTTTCATATTTCCAAATAAACAAAGAGATTTAAAAAAGTGAAAACCTAGTGAATATAGATCACTAAGTTACTGAACTTTGCCTTTCATAATTTGTCCCAAAGGGTTACCTAGACTGTTAGTTCATTATGTTGATCTGTTTTGTAAATCGTTTTTGATAAAAAAGTTTGCTAAGCAAATAAATACAAATGTTATTAAGTCCTCTTTTTAAAGGCAGCCAATTTGCTGTTAATAAATAAAGATACTAATACATGCTGGGCACAGTAAGCAAAAGGTGCTATAAGAACCAAAACACAAAAAATAACTTAATAAACCCTACATTTTCCCAATTGTAACAGTTAAAGAAAAAGAAAATTCAAGAGCTACATTTAGTTTACTTAAGAGTATGCCCAGTGATTAAGATAACTGTGAACAGCTGAGTAAAAAATGTTGGAAATATTAAGGCACAATACTTTTATTTTAATATGCTTTCTAACTCTATGAGGTAACCTGCACATAAAACATATAAAAACATTCACATCCAAACACTAACCAGTAGCCATTGCAGAACTGGGCAGGAAAGCAGTAGCCATGGCTGGCCTGCTATTCAACAAAGCCTGAGTGGGTTGTTCCATCTTTTCAATAGAGGGAAAGTCAGCTGCAAAAAAAGAAAAACAAATATGAACAAAAAGATACATATACACATATTTTTATATTATATATATATATATATATATATATATATATATATATATATATATATATATATATATATATATATATATATATATATATATATATACCTGGTTGTCTCCACACATACCGCTTAGAATTAAGGCCAAAAAGTTCTATCTTGGTCTTATCAGACCAGAGAATCTTATTTCTCACCATCCCAGAGTCCTTCAGGTGTCTTTTAGCAAACTCCATGCGGGCTGTCATGTGTCTTGCCTCTCCTCAGTGTGTGAAGACAACCAGGCACTGCTCATCACTTGTCCAATACAGTCCCCACAGTGAAGCATGGCGGTGGCAGCATCATGCTGTGGGGGTGTTTTTCAGCTGCAGGGACAGGACGACTGGTTGCAATCGAGAGAAAGATGAATGCGGCCAAGTACAGGAATATCCTGGACAAAAACCTTCTCCAGAGTGCGAAGGACCTCAGACTGGGCCGAAGGTTTACCTTCCAACAAGACAATGACCCTAAGCACACAGCTAAAATAATGAAGGAGTGGCTTCACAACAACTCTGTGGCTGTTCTTGAATGGCCCAGCCAGAGCTCTGACTTAAACCCAATTGAGCATCTCTGGAGAGACCTAAAAATGGCTGTCCACCAACGTTTACCATCCAACCTGACAGAACTGGAGAGGATCTGCAAGGAGGAATGGAAGAGGATCCTCAAATCCAGGTGTGAAAAACTTGTTGCATCTTTCCCAAGAAGACTCATGGCTGTATTAGTTCAAAAATGTGCTTCTACTAAATACTGAGCAAAGGGTCTGAATACTTAGGACCATGTGATATTTAAGTTTTTCTTTTTTAATAAATCTGCAACAATTTCAAAAATTCTTTTTTTTGTCTGTCAATATGGGGTGCTGTGTGTACATTAATGAGGAAAAAAATTAATTTAAATGATTTGAGCAAATGGCTGCAATATAACAAAGAGTGAAAAATTGAAGGGGGTCTGAATACTTTCCGTACCCACTGTATATGTATGAAGGTGGATGAGGCCAATGGTGTCCAAGGGTACTGGACTATCTATCCAGCAGATCACAGTCTGTAAAGTTCAAGGTCTGTCTCTCTGATACAGATGTGAGCAACACTTGAGGAACAATAGGGAACAGTCTTGTTTTCTGTTCTGTTCACTCTTTACACCTCAAACTATGAATATTGGACAAGTTCATATCACTTACAGAAACGTTCTGTTCTTATAGGGTATACCGAGAAGTGGGAATGACACAGAATATAGGGCTCAAGTGGAGAACTTTGTTTCCAGATGCAGAAAGACCTGTATGCAACTTAACATCAGCAAAACTAATGAACTGGTTATTGTTTTTTGCTGCACCAAAAAGCCCCTATTCCTGGTTAATCTTCAGGAAATTAATGCAGACTCGGTGCATTTCTGCTCGTGCTTGTGGGACCACATCAATAACAGGTTAGACTGGTCTGGTAAAACACATCAAACTATAGAGGAAAGGGTAAAACAGACCCTTTCTTCTTAAGAGACTGAATTCCTTTAATGTGGATAGTGACATCCTTCAAATATTCTACAACTTTGATGGGCAGTGTGACTTCTGCATAATTTACATATAATGCATTGAGCTTCTGTAAAAAGACGCTTTTTCCCCTGGGGACAGGTAAGGTTCTATCTATCTAAAATTCTATCTTACAAATACACACGCTTGTTCACAGTATGTGTGTTATTTGCCCCATTCCTAATTTCCACATAGATAACTGCTCAAACAAGAACGGAAGCCTTTCTATTCAAGTGAAAAACCATGGAGAAAATTAGTAACATGCTCCTGATATGAGCTTTCACTTTTAAAACACTTTTCAAAGCAACTGAGCAAAGAAGATCAGGATTTGAAAATAATTTAAGTGTCATCAGCATTTGAATGAAACTTAATTTGTCTCCCAAGATTTGTGTTTTAAACTGTTCTGAGATTTTACAATTAATGAGAGTAGACAGAACAGGCATACTGCAAGTTCGTTGGCACATTCACTCTACTCTACACATGTGACTATATGGACCCAAATAATGATGCCAAGTATCACACTGGCTGTTGATCTTTCACCAACACAAAAAAGTCAGACATTTACAAGACTGAGTGAAGTGTCACAATGCCACAAGAACTTTCCTCAGTCAAATCTTTAAAGCAAATTAGCACAATTTTTGGCAAAATTTTGTATTAAACAAATTATCTTCCACAACCCAAGTCAAAAATAAATTGAAAAAACTAAAAGCCCATGATATACACAAAAAATCACCATATAAACATACCATAAAATCCTCGATGCTGGAGCCAGCTACGGCATATTTGCAGTGCTAATGAAGCATTGGATCTCTGGTGCACTCCTGCTAGTCCCAGAGGCAGTCTGTGGCCTTCGCACTCATACGGAGTCAAGTCTGGACAAACATGTAGAGGGCACTAAACAGTACACAACACAGAATAAAATAAGGGGGATTATAAAACACTTCATTATAATATTTTGACCAGAATAAGAAATACATTAAAAAAACTGAAAGACATTTAACTAAAAAATAAGTAAAAAACAAACTTATACCAAACATACATTCTAAGGTGGACACTACCACATAAATTAATGTATAAAACAGATTGTAAAAAATTAATGAAAATACAAATGCTAAATATCAAAATACAATATGACTGCAAAACTAATATTGAGAATACATTTCAACTTGTAAATGATTTCAAATATAAATGACAAAACTGGTTAACAAATTCTGTTTTTTGTCATAAGAACAGGAAATGAATTAGAACATGACATTATCGATTTTGCAATGTATTAATAATAATGACAATTTAAAGTGTAGTAAGAAATGATTTTCAAAAATAGTTTTTGACACAAAATAAAAGTGGGCACAAAGAAGAATTTACAACAGTTTTAACCGACACAATATGTATGTTAATTTTTTACTTTTATAGAAGTCAGAGTTGGCATTTATTGCTGTGTTTTTTATTACCCAATTTTCTTCATCCAGTTTAATTTTGACTTGCTATACAAACAGGCTTTCATTATCAATATGAAATAAAGAAAGTCATAAACAGAGTTGTAAATAGCTCTGTTAATTGTTAGATATCAGAATGATAGTCCACAATTAGGTTTCCAAATCTAAAAGTTTATGGCTATTCAGACATTTTGTATCTTTTATGGTTACTAGAACTGTTTTACTGTAATAGAGATGGCACAAACTCACTCTTCTGCAGAATTATAAAGCAAATAGTTGGTAAGAACAAAAAGCATGGACTTTTTACACATACTCAACATTATTTTGGTAGGAAATATGAACATAAACTATATATTCTGTTACATTTGCATAAAACAGGACAATTATCTAAAGAAGAACTGTCAAATTTTCTTTAATAGTGAAAAGTAGTCTTTCATGTAGCACAATTTACAACACAAAAGTATAACACATAACTAACATCAAAGCATAAAAACAATACACTCATTTTCATATAAATCATCAGAAAACAGCAGACTGTTGACCAGATTCAAGTTCTTTTATCAGCTCAATACTAGAGCAGAGGTGCCACCAATTTGAGATTTATACCAAAATGGCTACATCATTTCTTGCCAGTATTTTTCAAAGATACCACATGAAGGAATATTTCTCACAATTAAAAGTTAGAAAAACATGACTGTTCCCCTTTAAACTATGGTAACTTTGAAGCAATATAATGTAATTTTAACACAGAGTGTGCAAATTGTTATTAAAAGAGCAAAATTATTTATATATGCATGCACACATTTTCTGCGCCTAACAAAGCCTCTATAATATCAAAAGAAAAGTAAGAAGAGATCATTTGAGCACAAAATAAGTAACCTGAAACTCAAGGCCTTAATCTGAGTACAGACGTCAAACTTGTGTTTGTTTGCTTGCAAGGTTATTTGCAACCAACAAGAACCCTAAAATTCTATTTTTCATTTTTTCCTTACAACTCAAATTGTAATATTTTCACAGAAAGTGCTATTTTCTATGAAACTGACAATTAAAGCAAAGGCAATGCTACTCCACAAAACCTCTAATGCTTGGCAAGCTTTTTCAAATAATAAACTAGTCAAGTATAACAAATAAAACATTTGTAACAAAAATGTAATTTCATTGTAAAATTATTGTAAAAGCATACAATTAACTTAATTCATTATTGGGAAAGCCTGAATGAAAACAAAATATTACCCCAATTTCCTGGGCTCTTTCTGCTAGTACTCTCATTGGGCCTTCAGGTTGCTTCACTGTGAATGCTGGGACACCAGGCTATAAAAGGACCACCACAAGAATAAGGTTAAGTACAAGGAACTTGGCCATTTAAAAACAAAAATATCTATATACATACACAATATAGTCTTATTTTAGTTTAGGTGTAGTGTATAGAAGAAACTGAGGTGCAAAATGTAATTACAAGCATACCAATTAATGACTCCCATTATAGGACTTAAGCAGTTGAAATTGTTTGATAATTTATGGGAACTGCCATGAAAATAAAACAAACACAGTATTTACACAACCTCTGTAGTAATGAATGAGATGGCAGTGACCACTTTCACTAAATGTGTTTTAATCACCTAGTGTTGCCTAAGTGTATAATGACAAACACATGGACGTCACCAGCCAAGCGTATTCTTCTGTGGACAACTGTGGTGTAAAGGCTGCACATCCAGCATAGGCTTGCATGACTGTCATCTTGGTGTGCCCTTTGGTGGGATTCAAAATGACAAGAGAAGTTGCTGCTCTATTTCCGAGGATCAAGTCGCTGTTGAATCGGCCATTTCCAGTTCACTGTACATTGCTCACCCCAAGAATGTTGAGTCGGTAGTTTTCAAATTCCCACAGGAGTTACAGTTTAGTATAGCATTCATACATTTCATGTTCTGATATTAGTGATGTTCTTGGCATTGAAGATTGCCTCCCATTTTGGGCACTGGACCCCATGAATGGTTTGCCCTGGCACCATCATACCGCTTGAATCCAATAATCTGCAATGATCAGAATTTCTATAGGGATATAATATGGGCACATAATATGGGTATTTACTACACGTTATTATAATTCATGAGGGTGTGGAAACAGTATTCAAAAAGTTGGACTGCCATGTTTAAAATCTAAAGTGTCTTCTAAAAACACCTTCTTACCTTAAATATCCCCCCCTTCTGCCATGCAATCTTTTCAATTGTATCTCCAAGGATGCTTGTGTGATCAATTCCCAGTGAACTTACTCCACAAACCCACGGTGTCCTACAAAGGGAGACAGAAATTGCACATTTCTGCATTGTCATGAATCTGAAAATAATAAATTAGATCTGATGCTACATTAAATTTGAAATTATGAATATGTACCATGTCAATACAATCTAAATCAGTGTTTTAAAGAAGGAAGCAAAAAGTTTGAAATAATAAATCAATCTGATTTTTTTCCAACATAATAATGATATGATAATGCAACAATTTCAGCAGACCAACAGCCACCCTTAAGCCTCATATTTGAATTTCCTATCTCAGTGTTCACCTGATAAAATTAAAACAAACACAGTATGTTGCCATATGTGAATTTCCCCTTGGGATTAATAAAGTATCTATCTATCTATCTAAAGTATAATGCCGAATGGCCCAATCAGCTGCTGGCAGGCAAATGGTTACTTTTATTAGAGTGGCACTAACGTATAAAACATATTATTATCATTATTTTTGGTATCAAACTTTCTAAGGAGGTGAGGAGGTATATATATATATAATTCAAAGTTTCAGCAGTGGATTTTAAAGAGTAGGAACCTAGAAGGACACACCATAAAGTGTCCCTAAGCCCCACGTCCCATTAACATTTAAAAATGATACTTAAATGAATTCATTAACTCAGAATTCCATATGCAGCAAAGGCACTTATAGACTTCTCAACTTTATAACAAAAAAAAAAGTATTGACCATAAAATTAAAGGACACTTTAACAATATCCGGCAAAAATGCTGTATAAAAGTGAAAAAAACATCTACAAAGACAAACATTAATTACTTTGTAGTTCTGCAGACCAAGGAGCTGGTGGTGGATTTTAGGAGGCCCAGGCCCCTCATGGACCCCGTGATCATCAGAGGTGACTGTGCAGAGGGTACAGACCTATAAATACCTGGGAGTGCAGCTGGATGATAAACTGGACTGGACTGCCAATACTGATGCTCTGTGTAAGAGAGGACTGAGCCGGCTATACTTCATTAGAAGGCTGGCGTCCTTCAACATCTGCAATAAGATGCTGCAGATGTTCTACCAGACGGTTGTTGCGAGTGCCCTCTTCTACGCGGTGGTGTGCTGGGGAGGCAGCATAAAGAAGAAGGACGTCTCACGCCTGGACAAACTTGTTAAGAAGGCAGGCTCTATTGTAGGCATAAAGCTGGACAGTTTAACATCTGTAGCAGAGCGACGGGCACTAAGCAAACTCCTGTCAATCATGAAGAATCCACTGCATCCACTTAACAGTGTCATCTCCAGGCAGAGAAGTAGCTTCAGTGACAAGACTATTGTCACTGTCTTGCTCCACTGACAGACTGAGGAGATCATTCCTCCCCCACACTTTGCGACTCTTCAATTCTACCCGGGGGAGTAAATGCTAACATTATTCAAAGTTATTGTCTGTTTTTACATGCATTTTTATTACTCTTTAATTTAATATTGTTTTTTGTATCAGTATACTGCTGCTGGATTATGTGAATTCCCCTTGGGATTAATACAGTATATATCTATCTAGAGACAAAAGAAAGCTTTAAACAATTAAATCTGAAGAACAAACTAGTTATACCACCCAGCAACAACAGTGATTTTCCTTCACTTTACACTTTTCTACTTTATTTCAACTGAAAAGCAATTCCATTATTTAGAAGGGATTGTTATGCAATGCTTAGTGACTAAATAAATCAAACAGAATTTGCTTTCGTCATACTTAATAATATTGGTGCAGTCATAGGCGCCGCCAATTCCAACTTCGATTATTGCTAAATCAACCTGTAAGGGGTGAAACAGACAAAAAAAGTATGCTTTATTGGAGTCCAAGCAAAACCCAAAGTAAAGATCTGCTGATACCAATAAAAGAAAATATTCTTTCAAATTCTAGTATTATTACAATATACATTTTCAAATGGTCGATTAGTAATTTTCTCAAGTTAAATAAGGAAAAATCTGAAATCTTAGTTATTGGTAAAAATTGAAATAATGAGCATTATAGAAATGAACTTGACCCCTAATCATAAAAATTCAATTTGGAAATTTAGATGTAATCATGGTCTCTGTCCTAAACTTTAAATCACATATTAATAATATTACTAGGACTGTGTTTTTCCATTTTAGGAAACTGATAAAAGTTAGACTTATTATAACACTGCATGATGTGGAGAAATTAACTTGCATTTTTGTTTTTAGCCAACTGTCAACTAGATTACTATAATGCACTCTTCACAGGACCACCCAATAAAAACACCAACTGTTTGCGGTTAGTTCAGAATGTGGCAACAAAATTCTTAAGCAGAAAAAAAGAAAATCTGAACACATATCACCATATTTAGCACTGTTACCTGTGTCCTTTAGAACTGACTTTAAAATACTTGTAATGGTATATAAAACTTTAAACAATTTTTCTCCTTACATTTCAAGTCGCAACCTCAGATCACTTAACAGCGGTTGGCTTATTGTTCCAAGAGCCAAGCATACAATAAATAGTGAAGCAGACTTTTGCTGGTATGCACCAAAAATTGGGAAACCTTTACCAATAGAGATATGCCTTAGTAGCAGCATTTAATAAAAAAAAAAAAACCTCTTAAAAACCCATTTTTTAACTGTTTTCAGCACTGTATTTTAGTTCTACTCTTAATAAATTATAGATATAATCGATTTTATCACATTCTTCAATGAATTTGTAATAATTATTACTTTCTACTTTTCTCTGATTTCTATTCCTTTTTTATGTGATAGTTTTCTACACCACTACCACCACCTGATCAAATAACTGTGCAGTCACCTGTGATGTTTGAATGAAAGCAGGAACCTCAATTTCCCACGAGACACACAGCATTGAATCCTCTAAGATGAAGCTCAAAAAACAATAAGAAACCACTTAAGATCACTTAAGTTGGGTAGAATGCCCCAGTGGGGGCCGAGTGGTTTTTTGGCCTTGGAACCCCAACAGATTTTTTCCCCCCGGCTTATGTGGAGTTCTTTTTATTTCTTCTCTTCTCCCCAGCCATTTGACCTTATCATTGGACTCATCTTTAGAGACTTAAAAACCGATTCGATATATAAGGACTGTACTTCTCTATTAATTACACACATATCTTATGCAAGTGGTTATTAATTTTTATGGTATTTATTCATAACTAAGTAATTTGTTAGGTAATTTGTTTTCTTTGCTTGTATCTATTTCTAGTGTACTTCTACAGCACTTTTGAGTTATATCCTGTGAATTGAAATGTGCTATAGAAACAAATGTTGTTGATGAGAGCTTTGTGCACTATAATAAACAAACTAACATATTTACTATCACTGCATGCAAATTCCCATCTCTGTATGGCCAGAGTCAGCTACTTGAGAAAGCCATAATCAGCAAAATGAAAAGAAATAAATGCTTAAAATATATGATTCTGTGTGTAATGAATCTATATATGAGTTTTACTTTTTGAATTGAATTACTGAAATAACTTTTCAATGATATTCTAATTTATTGAGATACATCTGTACACACACACACACACACTATATATATATATATATATATATATATATATATATATATATACATATATATACACACACACACATACACAAGGTGAGACAAAAATAACCTGATTGATAAAAAAAAAAAATTATTGATGAATTACAGCATTCTAAACATTGTCACCTTCTATATGCTCCCCCTCCAGATCTCTACACCGCTCCATACGTATCTTCCACTGATTGAAACAGTGCTGGAAGTCTTCATCCCTTGAGGCTCTTCAACAGGCTTGCTGTTTCTGTCTTCACGTCATACATTGAATACATATGTTCCCTTCAGGTTACTTTTGATTTTCAGGAACAAGTAAAAATCACAGGGAGCTAACAGGCGAATAGGGAGGATGATTGAGGACAGGAATGTTTTTGTCAGTCAAAAACTGCTTTATGGAAAAAGCATTGTACGCAGGAGAATTGTTTTGGTGAAGCACCAACCCCGTCTCGACCTGGGCGTTGAACGTCTTCCACATTTTCTTGTCCTTCCTTGAAACGTTTGCGCCACTCAAAAAGTTGTGTGTGAGGCAAACTGTTATCACCATACACTGTTTTTATCATTTCATAAGTTTCTGTGGCAGTTTTGTTCAATTTCGTGAGAAATTTGATGTTGAATTGCTGTTCGATTTTTTCATCCGACATTATAGCAGCAACTCGTGTAGCGATTGTTGTGCAAATACTGACTGAGCTATTCACAGAATATACATAGCTGGTCGGTGGTTTGAGAGGGCATGTAGGAGGGGATATAGTTCTAGGGTTCGTACCAGCTGACCTGCAGACCGTTTTCTAGGAAAGCCCCAAGCCCAGTCTGGTTATTTTTGTTTCACCTTGTGTATATAGATTTTTTTAAGTCTATCTGGTATAACATTATTAGTTACCCTTAATTTGTTTTCTTTGACCCTAAAACCTTATCAGTTTCCTAAACTATACATATGAAGCACTTAAAGATGAAGAAATACTTCTAAAAAGGCAATTTTATTTTGGCTGGGAAATAGAAAACTATAAAACTGATATAAGCTTGCATGTCTAAAGCTGCAAGTTAAAAGATTCAAGTTTAATAATAAAAAAAAAATCAAAACCTGACTTAAAGCCAATTCTTAAAATCTAAGATTATTTTAAATCGGCATTAGGTCCATGGAAGATCATTTAATTCAGAGACCTAGAATCTATCCCAGCATTAATGGGTACAAGGAAAGAGGAAACGTATCACATGGCCCACTCACACACTGGGCCATTTGGAATAATCAGTCAGCTTGATATAAATGTCTTTGGAGATGTGAAAGGAAAAGTTACACAAACGTGAGGTGAACTCATATTGATAGTGAATTGGTGTGGGATTCATACCTATAATGCTTGTAACTTTTGAGGCAGCTATAATTAGCACTGTTCAATTACATAGCCTTTATGTATATTTTATAAAAAAAAAAACTAGTATGCACTAAAAATATTCATCCTTTAAGAAATCAAAAACACAGCTCTTAAGTACAACCCTGCTTTTCTGTATGCCTTTGCTAAGAAATTACCTTCTCCTGTAGAAACACATGGAATGCCATCAAGGTTAGAAAGCGAAAGTATGCTGGCATTGTACCATAGTGGGCATCCTGGTTGGAGAAGGGAATAAAAAAAAAACTTATTAGGATCTATACAAGATGGTAATTTATTAAAATAGTCTACCAGATATATTTACATTTCTAGTTATCTGTATTTATTAGTATCACGCAAAAAGCTCTGCAAAATAATGCACAGATTAAAACACAATTATTTTGTTATATTGCAGAAGTATATAAATAAATAATACAATCCACAATTTAATAAAATAATAAAACTAGTTAATTAATAAATAAAAAAAACTGATGACGTTTTAAATTAATCAAATATGGAATAAAGAATGGTGGATTCCAATTATGTATGTCAGTTTCAACTTAGATAGTTTTGGTTGGGTCTGTGTGTTTTTGTGGATATTTGATTCTCCTTATTTCACTGGCACTAGATAATACAATAAGTGAAATTATAAAACATAATTGCAGGTATATAATAATAAGGTATCAACAAGAATTTGAGACAATCTTAACATAGCTTTCTCAAGCCCCCTAAACCTCAAGCATGCTCAGTTCTATATCATCACCATGACTACTGAACAGAAATATTTCTTTACCTTAGTTTTTTCTAGGCGATTGTAGACCTGCCAAAAGTACTTTGTAAAGAGCTCTTTACTGATTGGCTGCCCATTTATTCGAATTCGCTCTCTTACTTGCACCAAATGGGGAGAACTGCAAGAAGAGGGATGGGGTAGGGAAAAATGTTTATAAATTTAAATACTCTTTTTATCTAAAAAAAAAATCTTATATATAAAAAATTCCTATAAAAAGTCACCAAATCATTCAGATATATCAATTACATTTCAGATAAGCCACAAAACTTGTATAATCGAAATAACACATCAAAAAAAAACTTTTATATGTTGCAGAGCTTATGTGAAAACATATATTCTAAGAATTAATTAATCAATTAATTCAGGTAATTAAATACAGGTTGAGCATCCATAATCTGAAATTCCAAAATTATTGAAATGATGAAGAAGAAGAAAATTCCACAGCTGAGCTCAATTGCCCAGGTGGTGAGCTGAGCCTCCGACGTTGTTTGCACACGTTTATCATCAACCATTGTCACCTACAAGACCTACATGCATTATTCACTGCTTTTTTCTCTTATTTTCTGTGTACAGTAACCTTTAAATCAAAACACACAATCGTAGGTGGAGGCTGAGAGCCTGCTAATTTTACTGTTTAACAGGTATCCTGCTGAGGCTACTGTACACAAACTTTTTATATGTACTACAGTATGTGTATATGAAGAAAGAAATTTCGTGTTTACACTTTAGGCCCATCTCCAACATACAGCGTCTCATTATGTATATGCAAATATTCCAAAAGACTTCTGGCCCCAGGTATTTTGGATTAGGGATGCTTACCTGTAATTTCCATGTGCGGGATTTAAACAATTATGTTAATCGCAAGAAACAGCAGGCAAAGTTGTAGTCTACTTTGAAGAATAAGAAAGGATACAGCTATATAAAACTATACATTCAAATTCAATCATGCTGTGAGAGAGGTAAAGAATAACCTATACTGAATTTAATATAGCATTTAACACAGGCAATGGGAGAATAAGCCTATTGACTAAATAACAACTGGAATATAACACTTGATGGTTTCATTCCAATGTTTGTAGCCTTAAAATGAGGAGCGCTTACGTGTGTTACTTGATATGACTTACAACAGACTTGCTTAATCCCTGCCCTACTTCTTTTTAGGTAGCTCAATGCACATACTCAGCATGTGTATGGGTTTATTCATGTAGAAGTTACTTGAACAGTAAACTCCAGATGCTCATGAACATAATATCTACAGCTGAGAATTTTATTTAGAATTACTCGGACATAAGAAGCTCAGTTGCAAGGTTTTAATTTAATTGTGATTATGCTAAAAAATAACATTTCTTATTTCACTTATATCCATAAACAAGAAACACGACTGAAGATGAAATTTCATAAAACATTCAAAAACATCTACATGATTTAAACAACATTAAGATCAATTTTCGTTAATTTAATATTATAAAAATAATTTTCGGATATTTCATCTCTCTGTTTTTAAGGCCTCATTTAGACCTATGGAAAATGCTTATGTAGGCAGCCTTAGGTGGTGCTTTTTTGAGGTTTACAGGTGTCACAGGCGGCTGGGGGTGGAGCTAAACCGGGACACCCAGGAGGACCGGAGGAGGTCTTGTACCTCCTCCAGACCGTGAGGGGGCGACCGCCCTGGTTGTATTGGGGGCCACGGGTAGAGGGCTTGGAAGCCCAGCCTGTAGGGCCCGTGGCCACCGCCAGGCGGCGCCCCAGTGCCTGAAGAAACCTGGAGCCCAGCACTTCCGCCACACCAGGAAGTGCTGGGGGGAAGAGGACCAGGAACACCCGGAGGACTTCCAGCTACACAGTTGGTGCGGAAGCTCCTCAGGAAGCACCTGGAGCCCATCCGGGCATACATAAAAGGGGCCGCCTCCCTCTAGTCAACAGCAAGAGTCAGGTGGAAGTGGACGGAGCTCGGAGGAAAGGCGGTCTGAGGACTGTGCAAGGCATTGTAGTGCGGCCAGGACTGTAAGGGGTGATTGGTGCTGTGGCACTGGGTTTGTGCACTTTTGTAAATATAGACTTTGTAAATAAACACGTGTGTGGCGAAACAACATGTCTGCCTGTCTGTGTCCGGGCTGTACCCCACACAGGGTAAAAAAATAATTCCTACATTGTCATTGTGTTGTGTGGAAACCAAGTTCTTTATTATAAAGAAACTAAATACTGCACAGTATGAATGGCTGTCATTGAACTGAAGATGATTCCTAGCTTTTGGCGCTGGCCACAAATGCATGCTTAAAAGGTCACCCATATCAGTACCATTTCGAATTTCTGCAGATATGAATATTTTAACCACTGAGCTGGGCACTGAAAATAAGAGCAATAATGAGAGTCTACATTATCATGGTACATCTGTCCACTTGAAAAGTTAAAAAGAAAAAAAATAAAGAAAATTTTTTTTGCACTTCTGTTCCCATTAAAAACCATCTCTATATATAATCTTCATTTGGGTCTTGATCTTTGTTTGTATGAATTAGAAGAAGCACTAAATGGCAGTAGAGAGACAGCTAAAACATGGGCATTGTATTAAGAATCTCCTCCAGGCTAATACTACTGAAGACTGTAATACGCCAGTCACAACTCAAAACGCAGACATTCCAACTAAACAAATTGTTGTGCTTTAAATTAACTAAAGAGATCTTCATTTAGATCTTGATCTTTGTCCGCGAATTCCATGCATGCGTAGACCACCTTCCAGTTTAGTACGTTGTTGTTACTCACGGATGTCAACAATGTGCCCGAATAACGAAAGGGGTGGTGGACAGTGTTACGCTGATTAGCTCCTGAGGCCTGGTTAGAGAATGAGATTACCGAAGATAAAAGGTACGTGCCTACATAACATATGAATGAAAGAAAGACAGTGTAAAAGCAAACTCCGGAAATTATTGTTACGTTGTAGCCGGCGAGTGCTGCGCGTTTCACAGTTGTACATGCTCACATGTCAGTGAAGTGATCTCTATTTATGCTTTAAAGAGCCTGGATACCTATGTGTACCCCTTTTATAACCATTGCTCCGTGTATATTGCCTCACTCTTTGGATTGCCACAAAGCAACCTGCGAGATTGGAGAAAGGTTGAGAAGACATTGTGAGAGGAAACAACAGCGTCCTGAAAACGAGACGGACTGTGAACGGACAGAAACAGAAATGCTCGTACATCACCATATAATTACGATGCGGATAGTGATTCTGAGTAGGCCGTTCCTATTGAATCAACGTCCAAGGGTTTTCTTTTGTAATTTTGTTTCCCATATAAAAAATCATAATGCTGTGCGACGAAGGGCCCAGTTCATGACTAGCAGCCGCGTTTAAACAGAGAGCCCTTCTCAGACAACTTTAAAACGCGCAACGTAGTTGGGCGCACATGGCTAGTTACTAATATGAGTTCCTAGCTATTTACCTCCCGCCATCATAAGAATCATTAAGTCATGACCAGACAGATTTCTCTCAAATATTATCAGAAAAATACAGCAATCTTCGTATCTTGTTATAAATTGCCATCTTGACATATGTAAAGGTTTGCCAGACATGCCTTGTATTATATGATAGTGGTACTACTACTACTATTATTACCACAGAATGCATAGTAAATAACAGTATTCCGAATCTGCATAACCCCGAGTAGCACACAAGCAATTCAGTTTTGAAAGAGTATTACCGTATATACTCGCATTTAAGTTCTCCCGCGGATAAGTCGGGGCTTGATTTTACCTTATAATTTACAGTACTTTGCAATGTCAGTCATGTAAGTTGAATGCAGAAAACTCATGCTATTGGTCCAAGAAATTGTGATATGCTAATGCCCACCTGAGAGAGTAACCACAGAGCATACAGCCTTTTTTCTATGTATTGTGCCTACGTGCTCACATAGTAATACCCACACTATTCCAAAGCGATGTTTGTACTGATTTGTGTTTTATGTATCTCACACCCTCATACACCATTATCGTAAGAGCATCACTTATCTACAATGGAACATTCGATCAGAAGAAAAAAATGAAGCTGGTTTTAAATTAAAAGCCATTGAATTGGTGAGAGAAATTGGTAACTGCGCTGCTGCAACAAAATTCGATGTATTTGAGAAGCTGGTGCAAGATTGGAGGATGCAGGAAAATAAAAAAAAAAATTCAAATAAAAAATATGAAGTGTCTTATTTTTGAATGGCTGTATAAGTCGGGGTATAATTTTACGATCGATTTTTCGGGTTTCAAGACCTGACATACTCGAATATATACAGTATTCATTTTTAATACTTGGGAAGATTTCTAAAGAACATTCCACCACCACTGTGAAATTAAGAATTATTTGTTGCAATAAACCAGTATGTGAAACTTGGCAAACCTCAGAAATAATGCATTTAACACTGATACCAAGATTAGATATAATTATAAATATCTTTTAGAGCATCTTCTGCATTCCTGTCCACTGTGAGTCAATTGTTAATTATCATAATATTCAGATATTCCTACTGGCCTATAATTAAACAAACTGTTTGCCTTGGAATCCTTGGTAACCAAGGTAATAACTGACAGGTTGCAGAAGATGCAATGTAGCAGTTCAAGGAACAGATTAAGAACGAAACAAAAAATGGACAAGGCTATTTTTAGAAGGGTTTAGAGGGAAGTCTGGCCCTGTTGTCCTGTTAACAGGTGTCACAAACAAAATAAAGTACTGCCTGAGGAAGATAGATTGGTAGGAGCCAACTTATTACTACTACAGCAACGTTTATGGAAAGCAAGTTATTTTTGAAATTCATTTGCATTCAACAAACTACTGCAATCTCAACAAAAAAAATTGTACAACAGAAGCAAAACTTTAAATTCAATTCACAGTTGAACTAAACTTTTGACATGTTTATTCTACTTCATTAACTTGCATGTGATTCTGATGCCTTTTATTTAACCTTTGTATCAAACTGCTGTAAACCAGTTTAATTTTAAACTACATGAAATGTATATAGCTTTCACCTTATGCTAATTAGACTGTAAATGGTTATTTTTTAACTTCATAACATCACAGAGAAATTCTTCAGCATATGGTCATTTCTGCAAGAATCTTGAGTGAAAAGTCAATGACACCCTTTACTGGCTAACTAAAAAGATTACAATATGCAAGCTTTTGAGGAACTCAGGCCCCTTCTTCAGGCAAGATGGAATCAATGCAAGAATCTTTAAATATTCACAACAAGATTAAACAACTTTGACAGCGGCATGGCTTTGATATTTTTATTTAGAAAGACAGGATAATAAACTAGATAGATAGACATGACTGCAATTTCATTTTATAAGTCATAATATACTTTTCACATGAAACAAGTAATTTTTTTAGGTAATTACTTTTAATTTACTTGAAGGCATACAAGGTTAAACACAAAACCATAATTAAATTTCTACAAAGAATAAATAAGCTATTATGTTTCAAGATTTATTCCACAGTAGAAAAAGTTACAAGCACCATTCTGACAATTTAAAACAGTGGATAAACTCAAAATGAACAATATGTGTAGTTTCAAGCTTTTAGAATTGTCAACTTGGATTTAAATGTTGCTCATTTCCATGATGCCTTTCTCCAACTCCCACAAACATTTTGTGTATGCCCAGTATCTCAACAAACATTTTTACTCCACTTATCCTGATGAGGGTTGCAGTAGTAACATACACACTTGAGCTGAGCGGACTAGACCAACCTATCCTTAACAATTTCATCCAACAGCTTCCAGGGAATTTTCAGGTACTCCCAGGCCAGTTGAAAGGTGGAGCACCTCCTAGTATGCCCTGGTTCAAAGCAACTAATGCTATACCAATTAACTGGTGAATTTCGCAATCAACTCTCATCTGGCTTGTAAATAAGACTTAGTGGTACTTGAACTACTCCACCCAGGACAGTTAGTCATTCCTTAAACCCATGTCACATTAGATGACTTTCCTGTGTTTTCAGTCATAACCTACATTTACACAACCACAGTGAGAGGGAAGCAGTTGATGTAATGCAATTATGTAATATGACATAGGCCACAACCCACTCCAACTGGCCTACAACTCACTCTGATTAAGTCAAACAGTTTGATTATGGTTTTAGTTGTATGTGCGGGCTCTGTGGGCATGACGACTGGCAACCAATGAATGCTCAACCGGAAGACCAATACACAGAAGGCAGTGGCACGGAATAAGGACATCTGTCTGATGTCTTGTGTTTTACATTCTATGACAAAATGTGGGGTAGGGTGTGCAAAGTGCCAAACTTGCTGTCAAACTCAGCAGAGTTTTTAACCTTTCATAAAGGGCTAGCTTTGTCAGGCAAGCCTATGATTGGCTGTCAGAAAAAAATGGAACCCATGACTGTGTGGATGATCAGCACACGACTGCTAAATGGAAACTGGGCAGCAATTTTCAGTTGCTTAAACTGACATGGTTCAGCGAAATGATTGGTGACTGTGCATTGGCAAATCATTTTGTGAATTCTAGTTGTAGGGTAACACCAGCTTTAAGCAAAAAAAAACAAAAAACCAAGCCACTCCTTTTCCAGAGAAGACCTCAGATTTGAAAGTGCAGGATCTCAACACAGACAGACAGACAGATGCGTTTTTAATCCCAAGGGGAAATTCACATACTCCAGCAGCAGCATACTGATAAATAACAATATTAAAGAGTGATACCAATGAAGGTATAACTGATAGACAATAACTTTGTATAATGTTAACGTTTACCCCCCAGGTGGAACTGAAGAGTCGCATAGTGTGGGGGAGGAATGATCTCCTCAGTCTGTCAGTGGAGCAAGACAGTGACAAAAGTCTGTCACTGAAGCTACTCCTCTGTCTGGAGATGATACTGTTGAGTGGATGCAGTGGATTCTCCATTATTGACAAGAGCCTGCTCAGTCAGTCATAGTCAGCTAAGTTTGTAGCATTCCAGTCCCCATACTGTTCCTGTTGCTTGACTGCATTCTACATGCCTGATGAATCTCAATATCACAAGATGACAAAAGCCAGTGGTAAGCAGGCAATCTCTTTGTGAAACAACATCAGATTTCTTTTTTTAATGAGACAGTACGC
Organism: Polypterus senegalus; assembly: GCF_016835505.1. Classification (NCBI taxonomy): domain Eukaryota; kingdom Metazoa; phylum Chordata; class Cladistia; order Polypteriformes; family Polypteridae; genus Polypterus; species Polypterus senegalus. The sequence goes on from NC_053162.1 coordinate 7,476,009, forward strand.
TTCCATGGAGGGTTGTATTTGAAAAACGACAGCTCAAATGTGTTTTTAGTTGCATACAGCTGAGTGCTTTTGAAAAAAAAATTGAGTAGTTAAAAAATGAACTAATTTGTGCAAAAAAGTAATTGAAATTGTTTTATATTTGCACTTAATCATTCTTTTAAACTATTACAGTTTGTTGGAAGAGGCACATTTAACTGAAAAGACATGCACTAGGCCTTTTTATGAAGTGTTTAAAATCTTAGCATTATTACATTTTATTTATATCAAAGTAACTTGAGGACTGGAGTGGTTTTCTGAATGTGTCCTTTTACTTCTATTTAGGCAATTTTTAAAGAAAGTCACTGTCTTGTTACTTGAGTACTTGTCTGGGCTACTCTATATACCTGTACACACAAGCATACATTATGAGAAACCTGAGGACCCTCCTGAGATCCTGGACCCAGAAAATAAAACATTTTTCAGCAGCTTCACACTTTAAAGATTTTGAGTAAGCAAATTTCACCTACCTATAAAATCCAGTGCGAAGCCCATAGTTCCTAAGAATTTTTTCAGCAAATGCACATGTTGATCCCTTTTAGAAGGGGGTGGGGGATTGGGAATAAGCAATGAGACAATAAGAAAAAACAGTGAAAATCTGAACAATATGCATGTGTAACATTTATTTATTATTATTTAAATGAATACAACAAAGAGAAAAGATATTTTATGTTAATAATAATAATATTTTATTTATGTAGCACCTTTCATACACTCAAGGACACTTTACAATTCAATAAACACATTAACAAGACAATAAAAATTACATTAAACTACATAAAACAGAGTATTCAACTCAACTTCTTGCCCAGACACTGGTCACAACACATCTTGACTACATGGACTCCTTACTGTCTAGGGTACCACCATGTACCATCAGTCCATTACAGATGCACCAAAATGAAGCAGCTCATTTTGTTTTTAAACTGGTAGAGATGAACACTTGTCACTCCACTGACTTTCTGCATTGGCAGGCATCAAGTTCAGGTTATTGATGTTTGCTTACAGGGCAGTCAGCGATAAAACATCTACTTATTTGGAGGCTCTCATTAGGTCCTGTACTCTTTCCCACCCAGTCATGTCTGGAAATAAGACGTGCACATGGAATCAAATTTCAGCCGAGACTGTTTTCATGTGAACCCCAAAATGGTGGAATAAGCTACACACATTCAAATGAGCAGGTCATTCCCTTAAGAGCGCTTAAGAAGCATTTGAAGACCATCCAGTTTTCTGAAAAGTTACCCAATTATTACAGAATTGCAGTGCTGAGTGCTAGTTGTAGTTAAAAGTAAGGCTACAGTTGTCTCTGAAAGTTTGTGGACCCTTATATATATATATATATATATATATATATATATATATATATATATATATATATATACACATACATACATACATACATACATATATATATATACACACATATATATATATATATATATATATATATATATACATACATACATACATATTATATAGTTTTACTGTCAAATAATGCAGAGAGTATGCGACACATGTTTCGCCCTTATTTGGGCTCATCAGGCGTATACACTCCACTGCATCCCCTCGCGGGGATCGAACTTGTGCTCGAGTGTAGCAATCATAACCTGAATGTGATTTTCCATACCAACAACTGTAATCCTACTTTTGCCCACCCCATATGGATAGATGGATGGATAGATAGATAGATATGATAGTGTATTTCTTACTCATCCGAATTTTAAAACAGAAAAAATGTACCTTTCCCTTTGTCCCAGTCACATGAATTATATTGAGCCGATCTAAGTCTTCCACCTACAAAAACAATATTAAGATCATAAAAATAGAGTAATAAAGTTAGAAGAGAACAGTAAAATATACAAATTTATTTCAATCATGAATAAATGTTTTACTATTTTATTTTATCAAATAACACAATCTTCATCAAGAAAAATATTGACTAGTCCAGTACAGCAAAACCATGAAAGATTAAGTAAGCAACTTACATTCATCTTATTCAAATTTGTTATTAAGATGTGTCTAACATAGAAACAGTACAAATTAGAAAGGTATATCAAGACTTAAAAAAGAAACAAACATTATACATCTTTTCATGCAAACATCTGACCTATAAACTTACCTTCAAGCCAACACGCTGTAGAAAGAGTCGCATTGCTTCAAGCTGCATCTGTGGCTGACCCCTCTCACGTTTGACTTGCTCCAAGAAGCTGGCATTAGTCTGAAGAGTGTTAAGTGTACAAATTGCATCCTGTGGAAAAATCCAAAAGTTTTAACTTGCTTAATTTTAGTTTCATGATAACTTGCATACAAAGTAAAACCTTTCTTTGGTACAGTGCAGGTATGGACACAAAAACACAAACAAATTAAAGAAATAAATCTCCACTTGCCAGTGTGTCCAGATTCTTTGTCAACTGAGTCAGATGTGGTCATTAAGACATTTTATATCATCCATATTGCCCAATTAATTTATTTAATGATTGATTTTGATTAACAAATTGTATAAGTGAAAAATTCTACAAGCTGAGTGAGGGCTCTAAACATTTTAAGTTATTTGTTGCATAGCACAGGGTATGCCTCTACTAAAACAACCAGCTGCACCATGTTAAAATAAGTAAAAAACAAACTGAAAACATACAGTTTTGTCAAAATGATAGAAAACGTTTAAAAATTACATTGGCAGATGATCTTGCAGGAATACCTTCCGGAGCTGAATCAATGAAAAATACAGCATTTATAGGACGGCTACATGTGAAAGGCACTCTAATGACAGACAGAATGTGAATACAACATTACTGTCATCATCAGACCTAAACCTGATCCACTTTGCTATAGACAGGTGAATCAAAACTGCCATATGACCAAAACTTGTTTATTCATTTAATGTTTTAACTTTTTAAACCAACATCTCTGTCAGATTATACAGGATGTCACAATATATTTACTGATGCAGACATTAGAAAAATATATTTGTCACAGCATTTTTTCCAATGGCAAAATAGAGCACTTCCACAGAAACCTTTCTTCAATTAACTGCAGACTAGTACAGATATTTGTACTTTCTTTAAATATCCGCTAAGGCGATTAAAAAATACACATATTTACAAATTTAGATATTCACAGATTATTACAGCAATCACATTAGGTTTAATTGGATATTACATTGACAGGACACATTTTCTCTAATTCTGTATGTCCTTTCTGAAAGCAAGTTACATTAAAAAGTACCATCTCCAACTATGCTACTGCTTCGTATAGAAGTGTAGCATTCTTTACAGATATTTTTTAAAAACTAATTATAAATATTTTCATTTACTTTCTAAAATGAAGGTCTATTGTAAAGTAACCCATGTTTACAGATTTACTTTTATATACCCTGCAGCAATAATAATGAAATACAAAGACTGTTATCAGCCCAAGCCCCCATGTTGACATAACAGGAACACTTAGTTATAACAGAATGTCAAAATTCTATTCTCATACTATCTCACCATAAGAATGTCTGTTGTATTTAAAGTATCTTCGCAGCTTCTCACATTTCCATGATTCACACACAAACGTCGTTCAAGTACATGAATACAGCATTCAACACATACACTATATGCTTTCTGTTGTAAATACTCCTCCTAATCCCAAGCATGGGTTTTTCTGAATTTTAATCATTTACCATATTGACAGTTTCAAAGGTCAAGTTCCATTATATTTGAGGAAAACAAAAAGTTCACTGGCATGCATAGAAACTGACACTAAACCTCAAACAAAAACGTGATTAAAAATAAAATGATTTTTTTTTCAGACAGTCAACTGACCCCCTCCCATACCACCGTCCCAAAAGCCTAATCTAATGACGACATCATAAATGCTTAAGCATACTGTATATTTCCAGGTTGAGCTATGCAGAAGAACCTCAAGTATCCACTTCCCAACGATTTCTTTACAAATTTGAGAAAAAACACGAATTAAGTCAAGCACGTTAAACTAATGCAGGACTTTTCACTGCTATAATTTTAGAGGAGGAGTGTTCTCATAACATTTGAAAACACATTCGAATGTAAAACATGCTCTATCACAGAATGTGCATCCCTGGGCAAACCAAACAAATGGGAAATTTTCTATCAGCACATTAGTGTCTCAAAGATAATGTTATTGTGAATGGGCTTGTATGTGAACTGTGCATCATAAATGAGTCTACCCCTTTAAGAATATTAACCAGAATATTTGGGGTTCAACCTGATCAGTGAATCAAGGTTAACAGGGAAAAGTGGCGTCTTGAGATCTGCGTGTGTATGGCTTCAGTATGAGAGAGAGAGAGAAACACACAGAATGAAGCAGTACTATTAATGGTGCAACACAGGTGAATATCTTCTGTCAGACACATTTCAGTAGCAGAGCACTATACTGGGAAACAGGTAAACGTTTTGAAAATGAATCAGCTACACATTTATAACAAATATATTTCAGACTAAAAAGTATATACAAACATATTATGCCAGTATCTACTGACACTGTAAGAATTATTTAATTATACCATCATATGTATGTTTTGTCTGCCAATGTCTGGGGTTAAAGCAGGAGTTTTGGCTCAATGCATGATAACATGTCTGTAGTTTTGTTTGTACTCCAACTGCTTAAATTAGTAATTTATGTTCGCTTGAACAAGTTAACAGCTTTAGCAAGTGTTCCTATAGAAGAAGGTGCTATATAAAATTTTTCCATAAAGGAATACTCTGTCCATAAATTTTATGTTAATCAGTTTCAGCTGCTGTGGTGTTAATGAAATTGCACATATGCACTAGAGGGGCAACAATGAGATGACCCCCAAAACAGGAATGGTTTAACAGGTGGAGGCCACTGACATTTTTCCCTCCTCATCTTTTCTGACTGTTTCTTCACTAGTTTTGCATTTGGCTACAGTCAGTGTCACTACTGGTAGCATGAGGCGATACCTGGACCCTACAGAGGTTGCACAGGTAGTCCAACTTCTCCAGGATGGCACATCAATACGTGTCATTGCCAGAAGGTTTGCTGTGTCTCCCTGCATAGTCTCAAGGGCATGGAGGAGATTCTAGGAGACAAGTAGTTACTCTAGGAGAGCTGGAGAGAGCCATAGAAGGTCCATAACCCATCAGCAGGACCCGTATCTGCCAGAGCCCTACAAAATGACCTCCAACAGGCCACTGGTGTGAATGTCTCTGACCAAACAACCAGAAAGACTTCATGAGGGTGACCCAAGGGCCCCATGTCCTCTAATGGGCCCTGAGCTCACTGCCCAGCAGCATGCAGCTCGATTGGCATTCACCATAGAATACCAGAATTGGCAGATGCACCACTGGTGCCCTGTGCTTTTTACAGATGAGAGCAGGTTCCCCCTGAGCACGTGACAGAAGTGAAAGGGTCTGGAGAAGCCATGGAGAACATTATGCTGCCTGTAACATCATTCAGCATGAGCAGTTTGGTGGTGGGTTAATGATTGTCTGGGGAGGCATATCCATGGAGGGTCACACAGACCGCTACAGGCTTGACAAAGGCACCTTGGCTGCCATTAGGTATCAGGATGAAATCCTTGGACCCATTGTCAGACCCTATGCTGGTGCAGTGGCTCCTGGTGCACGACAATTCCTGGCCTCATGTGGTGAGAGTATGCAGGCAGTTCCTGGAGGATGAAGGAATTGATACCACTGACTGGCCTCCACACTTTCCTGACCTAAATCCAATAGAACACCTTTGGGACATTATGTTTTGGTCCATCCAATGCCACCAGGTTGCACCTCAGACTGTCCAGGAGCTCAGTGATGCCCTGGTCCAGATCTGGGAGGAGATCCCCCACAACACCATCTGTCGTCTCATTAGAAGCATGCACCGATGTTGTCAGGCATGTATACAAGAACACAGGGGCCATACAAAGTGCTGCGTACAATTTGGAGTTGCTGCAATTAAATTTTGGCAAAATGGACTAGCCTGCCACATCATTTTTTCACTTTGATTTTTGGGGCATCTTTGAATTCCGGGCTCTGTAGGTTGATCATTTTCATTTCCATCAAACGATGTGGCATCCTTTCGTTCCTAACACATTACCCAGTCTATATCAGTATAGATATCCAGGTGGATTTCTTTTTCCCATTGAGATCTGATGTGTTTTCAAAGTGTTCCTTTAATTTTTTTGAGCAGTTTATATATATATTTTTTTAAGTTTTATAAGTTTGTTAAAAGTCTGGATGAAATAATAACAGAAGGATGATATCTACCAGAGAAGCTTTTTAACATGGACGAAAGTGGACTATTTTGGCAAAGGATGCCAGAACGCACTTAACATTCACAAAGAAGCCAGAGGAATGTCCAGTTTTACGGCATTTAAACATAGGCTGTCTTTGATCCTAGACAGGAACATAGCAGGTTTCAATCTGAATTTTTTTCTAATTATTTATCAATCAGAATTTGAACTTGAATAGTCTACCCGTATACTTCTGATTCAAACCTAAAAGCCTGGATAAATCAAGCACTGTCGGACGACTGGGTCTTGAACTGTTTAATACCTCACTCTCATGAATATTGCTTATCTACTCTCTACTGAGTAGAAAAACATGATCACCACCCAACAGCATTGAAGAAACATTGTTCTTTGGGTCATGATAAGTGTTTGATATATGCTATGAACTTTGGCTGAAAACTTTAATATTGTTATCATCAGGATAAAATAACGTTTCTCTCTTATACCCTAGGTGGATTAATATATACTTAGCTACTAAGAACTGTCTCTTTATTCCTGAAGGAATTTGCAGGGTTACAGCAGAAATAAAAAGGCACATAGATGTATAAAAAGAATTACCATAATCATAAGTACATTGTTAAAAAGTTACTAGTGCACATATAACAAGAATCATGTAGATATGGTATATGCCAAGTATAAAGTGATTAGAACATACTTACCAGTTACAATTTCACAGTGCAGAATGTCAGTGGCACATTATATTGCACGTATTGTCATTATCTGTGACCATGTCTACTAGACCAGTTCAGTGCCATTCTGCACATAGGGAACAATACTACCTTGGCCATAGGGTGACTCATTACAAGGCCTGATTGCTGAGGATAGTAATGACCTTACATACTGTTCCTAGATGACAATTAAGACAAACGTTTCTCTCTCCTCACTCTTCCATACATGCCAATGTTACACAGCAGTCTTAGTATAGTTGACTGATGTATCATTAAGCCACTCACTCTTAGCTTGATGGACTCCTTTTCTAAGCAGCTTTACGGCAGTATGATACAACTTCCCAAACATAGTACCCAAACAGTTTACTGATCTGCACAAGTCACCATCTTTTGTGGAATTAATGGAGGTTTCATTTCCTCTGCCCAAAGAAATCTCACTAAGGTGCACTGTTCAACAATGGTGCCATCTCAAACCTTAGCATCCATGATCATTTCACCTTGGCTTCAACTAGAGGAACAGCTGAGTGCTGCACTGTAGCAGCGCTACTATTAGTTAAAACTGCATCTCCCAGCAGTCCCTGCAGGGGCTGTTGGGGTCAAAGGTGGTCAGAGGGGTTTAAAAGGAGTGCAGGTATCCGAAATGGTGGAGAGTGTTTTTTGTTGTTGTATTTTGTGTTCCGTTTACCTGTCGGACTGCCTTCTGTTAATTAAGCCATATTTAGTCGCTGTGTCCTGGATTGTATTCCTTGTTGGTTTCTGGATCATCTTCTGTCTACCTGTGTGCTGAGGACTGATAGTGGCTTCCCTGCAAGAAAAGGAGCGCTCCTGAACCATCCATCTGTCTTCACCCTTACAGTGTCTACCGGTAGGACTGTTTTTTCATTTCCTTTCAGCGTGCAGATCTCTGGACTTACTATCATCATTTTTCATTGCATCCGGTGTTGTTTTTCATGGACTTTGCTGTGTGGAGTTGTTTGTGTTTATATGTTTCATGTAATTTTGTCGTAGGGGTAATGGAGTGGTATTATTGTTTTCATTTGTATTATTTAATTTCATTATATTCTTTAATTATTGTTAGTTCCCAGTGTGCTTTATTTTGTCTCTGTGAGTGTGTGTGGGTCGGGCCAAGGCTGGGAGCGTCCCTGGGATCCTATATAAAAATAAATAAATCACCGTCACCTTGACGGTGTGAATCTTAGCGGCACCGGACCGTTACCGCTCTGTGCATGTTCAAACCACCCATAAGCAATCACTATTGTGTTGTATTGTGTTGGCTCCTGTCCATTGCAAATGCTGCATAATTTTCAAATTGACGTAATTTTATGATTTATACTCGTAATAAAATGCTAAGGTCTGTGAGTGTCCTGTCCCTCTTAGTGATGCGATCGAAAAAAGAGGTGCAAGTGTGAGGCACAACAAAAGGTGTAAAGGTGCGATGAAGGCAAGCTGAAGTTGCTTTCAAACGTGGGATGCACAAAAGTGGACAAGAAGGCAAGCAACTTGCATTGAAAATAATGACAGAGTCCGAGAAGCAGGCTTTACGGAAATTTGTTTGACAGAGTGAGCTCTGGTCAAGAGAGATTTAGGAGCACACAGATACTGTATAGTGGAAAGATGCAGAAATTACAAATAGGGTGGTAGATGGCAAATATGTTTATGTTTGTTCCATTATTGCCATTTAACATTGATAGTGAACCATAAAGTAATTACAGGGGTGAACAATTAAAGGTTTAGAAAGGTCTTTGCAGTCTGAGATGGGGCAAATCATACAAGTGCAGTGCATGCAAGGAGGGTCAGAATATCACCGAAGAAAATGAATTTTGTAAGTGAAAACAAAATTCTAAAGTAAGAAAACATTGACTTGTAAGTAGTAAGAAGAGACATTCGAAAACTGTGTTTTTTCCAATAAACATGATGGTAAGTTATGACCGGCAGGGAACTTATATTTAAAAGTTTGAATAATCAAATTCTAAATGAGTCAGAAATGTAACAGACAGATGGACAGTAGTTGTGTATTAAAATTAGTGTTGCACAGTATGCCAGACGTAAAAAAGTAACAAAGTACCCAATTTTTTTAAATAATATACAAGCATTTTGGTACATTTGGTCCCAGCACCTCGTGCACATACCCCTGCCAAACTTAACCCCACCAGCTCTTTGAAGACATTTTTGTATATTGGAGTGCTATAAACTCCAAGAGGGACGTCAACCTGCTCCTTGTTAAAATACAAGGGGACACCCACATAACACCTAGGTGCGACAGATACAGTTAGGTCAATAAATATTTGGACAGAGACAACTTTTTTCTCATTTTGGTTCTGTACATTACCGCAGTGAATTTTAAATGAAACAACTTAGATGACGTTGAAGTGCAGACTTTCAGCTTTAATTCAGTGGGGTGAACAAAACGATTGCATAAAAATGTGAAGCAACTAAAGTATTGTTTTTAACAAAATCCCTTCATTCCAGTGGCTCAAAAGGAATTGGACAAATTAAATAACTGGGAATAAAATGTTCATTTGTAGTACTTGGTTGAAAACCCTTTGCTGGCAATGCCAGCCAGAAGTCTTGAACTCCTGGACATCACCAGATGCTGGGTTTCCTCCTTTTTAATGCTCTGCCAGGCCTTTACTGCAGCGGCTTTACTTTCAGTTGCTGTTTGTTTGTGGGCCTTTCTGTCCGAAGTTTAGTCTTCAACAAGTGAAATGCCTGCTCAATTGGGTTACGATCAGGTGACTGACTTGGCCATTCAAGAATTTTCCACTTCTTTGCTTTAATAAACTGGGTTGCTTTGGCTGTATGTTTTGGGTCATTGTCCATCTGTATCACGAAACGCCGCCCAATCAGTTTGACATCATTTAGCTGGATTTGAGCAGACAGTATGTCTCTGAACACCTCAGAATTCATTCGGCTGCTTCTGTCCTGTGTCACATCATCAATAAACACTAGTGTCCCAGTGCCACTGGCAGCCATGCACGCCCAAGCCATCACACTGTCTGACTCCAGCGTGTTTTACAGATGATGTGCTATGCTTTAGATAATGAGCTGTTCCACGTCTTCTCCATACTTTTTTTTTTTCCATCATTCTGGTAGAGGTTGATCTTGGTTTCATCTGTCCAAAGAATGTTTTTCCAGAACTCTGCTGGCTTTTTTAGATGTTCTTTAGCAAAGTCCAATCTAGCCTTTCTATTCTTGAGGCTTATGAGTGGCTTGTACCTTGCAGTGCACCCTCTGTATTTACTTTCATGCAGTCTTCTCTTTATGGTAGACTTGGATATCGATACGCCTACCAAGCCCTGGAGAGTGTTGTTCACTTGGTTGGCTGTTGTGAAGGGGTTTCTCTTCACCATGGAAATGATTCTGCGATCATCCACCACTGTTGTTTTCTGTGGACATCCAGGTCTTTTTGCCTTGCTGAGTTCACCAGTGCTTGCTTTCTTTCTCAGGATGTACCAAACTGTAGATTTGGCCACTCGTAATATTGTAGTAATTTCTCGGATGGGTTTTTTCTGTTATCGCAGCTTAAGGATGGCTTCTTTCACCTGCATGGAGAGCTCCTTTGACCGCATGTTGTCATCTTCCACATGCAAGCACCACACCTCAAATCAACTCCAGGCCTTTTATCTGCTTAATTGATAAGACATAGAGACGGACTTGAACACACCTGCCCGTGAAATAGCCTTTGAGTCAGTTGTCCACTTTTGAGCCCCTGAAATGAGGGGATTGTGTTAAAAAAATGCTTTAGTTCCCTCACATTTTTATGCAATTGTTTTTTTTTCACCCACTGAATTAAAGCTGAAAATCTGCACTTCAACTGCATGCGAGTTGTTTCATTTAAAATTCATTGTGGTAACGTACAGAACCAAAATTAGAAAAAAGTTGTCTCTGTCCAATTATTTATGGACCTAACTGTAGATGGTCATTTCTAGAGGGTGGGACTGAACCGCGTGTCTGGGGGGTTGCTGAGCTGTTTCGTCGTGTGGTGGGTGCAGCAACATGCTGTACCATTGCATGCTCCCCAACCTGACCTGTTCAATCTTTTAAATTAGATTATATGCATTTTAAGTTGTGTAAATTATTACTCTTTCATATTTATTTATTGTTGCAAGTAATACTATAACATGGTTATTATTCAATTGTTTTAATAAAAAATATACAAGATTGGTATTAGTGGGGCAAAAAAAGAAAACAGTGCTTGGTGTGAAACCTCTGGAGCAAATAACAGAGGTTTAAAAAAGAAACTACATTACAACCAAGTAAATAACTTCAAAGAATTAAATATGAAAATAATGTAAAATGCACACTTAGCAAGTCAATTATTAGGAACACCAGTATACAGGGTCACACAAGGGCCACAATGGGTTTTAACAGGCCCTGCCTTTTGACAGCCCCCCCCCCAGCCTTAACTCTCTAGGAAGACAAGGAAAACCTCTCCAAAAAAAAAAATAAAAAATGGAAGCAACCTTGGGAAAGGTGGTTCAAAGAGAGACCCCTTTCCAGGTAGGTTGGGCATGCAGTGGGTGTCAAAAAAAGGGGGTAAATACAATACAATACACAGAATAGAACACAATTAATCCTCAATATAATAGTGCAATACAAATATTACAAGTTCAGAGCAGAATTCAACAGCAGATGATATTACAAAATATGATTTGGTTACCTGTTTATCCCTGCAATACCTAATGAGCCAATCATACGGCAGCAACGCATTGCATAAAATTCTGCAGATATAGATCAGTAACTTCAGTTAATGTATCAAACACTAGATTGGTGAAAAAAATGTGATCTCATTGATTCTGACCATGGCACAATTGTTGGTGCTACACAGGCTGGTCTGAGCATTTCTGTAATTGCTGATCTCCTGAGATTTTCAAATACACAACTGTCTCTAGAGTTTACTCGGCAACTGAAAACATCCAGTGCGGGGCAGTTCTGCAGCCTTGTTGATGATAGGGGTCAGAGGAGAACAGCCAGGCTGGTTCAAGCCGGCAGGAAGGGCACAGCAACTCAGATAACAACTCACAGCAACTGCAGTGAGCAGAAAAGCATCTCAGAATTCATAACACGGCAAACACTGTGGTGGATTGGCTACAACAATGTCAGCTTCCACTCCTGTTAGCCAAATACAGAAAGCTGAGGCTTCAAGGGGCACAGGCTTACCAAAATTGGACAGCTGAAAACTGGAAAAATGTAGCATGCTTTGATGAATCTCAATTTCCACTGAGACACACTGAAGGGAGAGTCAGAATTTGTCACCACGAGCATGAATCCATGCACCCAAGCTGCCTTGTGTCAATAGTCCAGGCTGCTAGTTGTGGTGGTATGTGTTCTTGGCACACTTTGGTCTCATTAATACCAATCAACGATTGCTTGAAGGCCACAGCCAATTTCAGTATTGTTGCGTTAACCAAGTGCATCCCTTCATGGCTACAATTGACCCATTTTCTAATGAGTACTTCCCGCATAATGATGCATCATGTCACAAAGCAAAAGTCGCCTCAAACTGGTTTCATGAACACGACAATGAGTTCAGTGTTCTTCAGTGGCCTTCGCAGTCACCAGAACTGAATCCAATGAACACTGCTGGGACATGGTAGTATGGGAAATTCACAGCATGAATGTGCAGCTGACAAATCTGCAGAAGTCGCATGTCAACACAGAAAAGAATCTTAAAGGAATGTTTCTAACATTTTGTGGAATCCATGGCACAAAGAACTGAAGCTGTTTGGCTCTACCAATATTATGATAGTGGTTCTAAAAATTTGTTCAGTGAGTGTATACACACATACACTTTCAAACACAGTGACATATACCCAATATTTCCAGTATATCTCATGTAAACTGCAGCCCTAAATTAAATTACGTTTGTCTGAGATTGATGTATTATAATTAGATGAAAAATTGCCCAAAGGTATATGCTTTTAATACTTTGCTACTCTTGATCACTACAACCAATAAAGCTCAATTTACTTCACATAAGGTGCTAAAATGCAATTCAAAGGAACACATATCAAAAAACAGCTTAGTGCTTCTAAAAACATGCTACTTTGCACAGTGGGTGTTAACCACAGGCCACACACTTGATTGGCCAGTTTCTTCTGTTGGAGGACCAGAGAAGAAAAAAAAAAAAAAGATTTTTTTCATTGTGTAATCACATTCTTTCTGCAAGATGAGACAGCTATATGGGAAACAACTCTCTGTTTTCTGTTATGCAATTGAAAAGAACTGAAATCCAACATTTGTTTTGTCTAGTCATGTTGTACAATGCTTCCTACTGTAATCTAAAATAAATCTGAATCTCTCATTTAATAAATATTCACAGGGTTATTTTAAACTGAAAAACAGTGTGATTCTATAGTAGGCTCTTTTTTAAAGGATGAAAGAGGAAATCACCTTCTTAACTGAATGGAAGTCGTCTGTACTATCTGTGTCAGGGCTATTCAATTAATTAATTTATTCAGTCGGGCCAGATTTTCAAACTAAGAAATTTAGCTGGGCCAGACACTTTCAGCAGCCCGGACTAAAGTTACTTTTACCATTACACAGTAGCAATTACATCATCGGTCAAAAGTTTTAGAACACATCAGCTTTTTCAGTTTTTCTTCACATTTAATCTGTTGAAATACAATGAATGGCCTTCAAAGGTGAAAAGGTAAGCAGTAAATTGCCAGAGGTTTATATTTAAAATTTAGGTTGGCAAAAACTGAAAAAAGGACATTTCCGAATATTACAGATGGGTCTTTGTCAAGGAACAACTGATAGGTTACAACCGACACATGTTCTGCAGCAATTAAAGTACATGAAGCCTTACAAGTTGAAGCAAATGATTTGCTCAGATGTCCCCAACTTCTGTTGATTACTTAAAAACCCTGTCTGTCTTAAAGCAGAGCTGGAACAGACTGTGTTACTATAGCATCTGAAGTAGTACTTGGACAACATTCCAGCGACAATGGCAATTAAATGAAATAAGACAGAGCATTATTACCCTTAGACGTGTAGGCCTTTCAGTTAGAGGAATTAAAAAATAAAAAATAAAGAAAACACCAAAGTGTCAGTTAGTCCAGTGGTGTCCTACACAATCCAAAGGCAACTGGAAGAATCTCTGATAGGAAGAAATCTGGCAGAGCCAAAGTTATAACCCAATCAGAAAACACGTTTCTGTGGGTCACCATCTTGTGTGATCACAGGCACCTCACAGCACAACAGCTTCAAGCACAGCTTAACAGTGCAGGTCAAAAAAAAGCGTCAGTTTGTACTGTGAAGAAGAGACTTTGTGCTACAGGTTTGACAGGGTGAATGGCAGGAAGAAAGCCATTCCTTAAGGGACAAAATAGGGCCTTGAAAAAGCAGCTGTGGACAACTGAATACTGGAAGAATGTGCTATGGACTGATGAATCAAAATCTGAAATTGTCAAACCTTGTCACACTGGGATTTTGTCTGTCATCAAATTAGTAAAAGGATTGCTCCTCAGTGTGTGACACCAACTGTCAAACATTAGAGGAACGTGTGATGGTCTGGGTTCTGTTGCTGGAGGCAAAGTTGTACAGTCATATGAAAAAGTTTGGGAACCCCTCCTTATTCTTTGGATTTTTGTTTCTCATTGGCTGAGCTTTCAAAGTAGCAACTTCCTTTTAATATCCGAGATGCCTTATGGACACAGTAGGATTTCAACAGTGACATTAAGTTTATTAGATTAACAGTAATATGCAATATGCATCATAACACAATTAGACAGGTGCATAAATGTGGGCACCCCAACAGACATATGACATCAATATTTAGTTGAGCCTCCTTTTCACATCTAACAGCCTCTAGACGCCTTCCATAGCCTTTGATGAGTGTTTGGATTCTGGATGGAGGTACTGTATTTCTGACCATTCTTCATACCAAATCTCTCCAGTTCAGTTCAATTTGATGGACAGCCTGCTTCAAATAATCCCATAGATTTTCGATGTTATTCAAGTCAGGTGACTGTGACGGCCATTCCAGAACATTGTACTTCTCCCTCTGCATGAATGCCTTTGTAGATTTCCAATTGTGTTTTGGGTCTTTGTCTTGTTGGAATATCCAACCCCTGCGTAACTTCAACTTTGAGACTGATGCTTGAACATTATCCTAAGGAATTTGTTGATATTAGGTTGAATTCATCCGACACTCGACTTTAACAAGGGCCCCAGTCCCTGAACTGGCCACACAACCAGCCACATAGCATAATGGAACCTCCACCAAATTTGACAGTAGATAGCAGGTGTTTTTCTTGGAATGCGGTGTTCTTCTTCCGCCATGCAAAGCACTTTTTGTTAGGACCAAATAACTCAATTTCTGTCTCATCAGTCCAAAGCATTTTGTTCCAAAATAAATCTGGCTTGCCTAAATGAGCATTTGTATACAACAAGCGACTCTGTTTGTGGCGTGAGTGCAGAAAGGGCTTCTTTCTCATCACCCTGCCATACTGATGTTCTTTGTGCAAATTGTGCTGAATTGTAGAACGATGTTCAGATACACCATCTGCAGCGAGATGTTCTTGCAGGTCTTTGGAGGTGATCTGTGGGTTGTCTGTAACCATTCTCACAATCCTGCCTCTCCATATGCCGCTCCTGGATTTTTCTTGGCCTGCCAGACCTGCTGGGTTTAATAGCCACTGTGCCTGTGGCCTTCCATTTTCTGATTCCATTCCTTACAGATGAAACTGACAGTTTAAACCTCTCAGATGGCTTTTTGTAGCCTTCCCCTAAGCCATGAGACTGAGCAATCTTTGTTTTCAGATCTTCTGAAAGTTGCTTTGAGGATCCCATGCTGTCTGTCACTCTTCAGAGGAGAGTCAAAGGGAAGGAAGCACAACTTTGCAATTGACCACCTTAAATACCTTTTCTCATGATTGGACACACCTGTCTATACAGTTCAAGGCTTAACGACCTCATCCAACCAATTTGGTGATGCAAGTAATCAACATTGAGCAGTGACAGGCATTCAAATCAGCAAAATGACGAGGGGACCCACATTTGTGCACAGCCAGTTTTTCACATTTGATTTAATTTCATACAACTAAATACTGCGTCACTAAAAATCTTTGTTCGGAAAACACCGCAGTGCTCAGATGTTCCTAGGAAATGAGACATAACACTGTGATCTTGTTTGTTGAAAGGAGAGTCAATTATGCAGGCTGAGAGGGCTTCACAAACTTTTTCATATGAAAACTTGCACAGAGTGAGTGGCAATCTGAATCAAAAGGGTTACCGCAGTTTGGCTGTTATATTAGCCAAGCATGGCTACTCTGATTAATCAAAAATTTGAGTAAAATTTTGTACATTTAATGATTCCTTGACTCATTTTACGATTTGCTATTGTATATTTGTTCTATGCCTTGATCTTAAGAAACATTAAGACATTACCAATGTGTGTATTTCCATTAAAACTAAAAAAAAAAAAACTGAGGTGTTCTAAAATTTTTTACCAGTAGTGTAAATAAATTAGCTTCAAGTACAGCACAAATACTTCAGCAGAAATGAAAATTACAATTTTTAATAAAAACTGAAGTGTAGAAAAAAAGCTGCTATAATTGTAATTTTTCTATTTATGTAAATACTGCTTTTAACAAAGAAACAAACATGTAAAATGGTGATCAAAATCTTAAGCCTGAAGTTGAAAAGAATATACGACTGATGCTGATTTTGTACATGTTATAAGGTTAAATTCTGTTTTCTGAAATATTTGAATTACAAGTTTTTGTCACTTGTGGTTTATAGTGTATGTTTCTAGTTTTAGAACTAAGTCAACGTGGGTACTGACAATGGAAGAAATCAAAATACTAACTGTAGAGAAAAATACAAGTTTAGAAATTCATTCCTGCCCAGACAACATGTACCAGAACCATTTTTCTTCATATTGCACTATCAAGTGATAGGGTACATAAATCTGTTGTAGGGAAATTGCTGCACCCACATAGAAAAAAAGGCAATGTGCTCCGTGGTTAA
Organism: Polypterus senegalus; assembly: GCF_016835505.1. Lineage (NCBI taxonomy): Eukaryota > Metazoa > Chordata > Cladistia > Polypteriformes > Polypteridae > Polypterus > Polypterus senegalus. The sequence goes on from NC_053162.1 coordinate 7,492,953, forward strand.
TCTCTCAGGTGGGCATTAGCATATCATAATCTCTTGGACCAATAGCGTGAGTTTTCCGCATTCAATTTATATGACCGACATTATAAAATACCAGAAATTATAAAGTAAAATCAAGTCCTGACTTCTCTGCGGGAGAACATCTCCTTGAGTATATACAGTACATACAAACCAGAGCACACATCAAGATGCTGGCCAACTAAATAGTCCAAGGATTAACAAAATAATAGTGGGAGGTCAAGCTTTAACTTGCCTACTTATGGAAGAGTTTCCCATTCGGTCTTAGCTTTTCAACCCAGGCTAAACACTCAGAACGTCAGTATAGCATACCCTGATTAGAGCTGCTCATTAGCTGTGCATATTTCATCTCTATTTGTATTTGTTTGTACAAAAATATAAATAACACAATAATTATAAACTGTTTCTGACCCTCTTTTGTTTCTCATCTCGGTGTCCTGCAGTGGTAATTGACGTCACTGCTCTAATTCTAAGTTCTTTCACAGTCCATGGAAAGATATCTGAGACACAGGGAACACTGGAATCAATGGGTGGAAAGATTCTGTTATCAGATGTGATGGTCCAGCACAGACTCTACTAAGGAATGTTCAGGAGGCGCTAGGCAGACAGTTGCCCTCCAGGTTTGTGACTGATTGTCTTATCTTTTGTCTGTTAAAAAGACCCTGCACCCCAGAAATTTTCTTTCTCCACAGACGGTGCCGACCATAGCTTTGTTTTCCATCTTTTGTTGTCTTTTGCTCAGCATCTAATTCATGGACAGATTCTTTTTACTTGTGTTAATTAGTTTCAAAGTCCTTTTTTTTTGCAGTCTATTAAAAAATAGGTGTATTTATGCACTGTATATTCATTATTAGGTCAGTTAGATGGAACATCAATAAGTGAATAAAATTTAAACTGAATGAAAAAAGCTCTAATTTGAAGGCAATAGTTGGCATTTGATTGTACAAGTTTGTTTCATCCACACTGATTTTGACACAGTTTCTCCAGGCACGCTATGCAAAGCTATGTTCTTTTACTCATCTATGTTTGAACTTTGATTCCACATTCAGCCATCTTAATTTTTAAATGATTAGCTTCACAACTTTTTCTAAAGTATTATTTAGCACCTGATTCTGTACCAGGCGGCAAGGTGGCGCAGTGATAACGCTGCTGCCTCGCAGTAAGGAGACCTGGGTTTGCTTCCTGGGTTCTCCCTGCATGGAGTTTGCATGTTCTACGTCTGCGCGAGTTTCCTCCCACAGTCCAAAGACATGCAGGTTAGGTGCATTGGTGACCCTAAATTGTCCCTAGTGTGTGCATGTGCCCTGTGGTGGGCTGGTGCCCTGCCCGGGAATTTATTCCTGCCTTGTGCCGTGTGTTGGCTGGGACTGGCTCCACCAGACCCCCCGTGACCCTGTGTTAGGATATAGTGAATTGTGCATTAATTATGGGTCAGCAGAATCCATTCTTCAGGAACAATTAACACAATTTTTCATGATGTTGAGAGTGCAGTCCACACTGATTACATACCTCAAAAAGCACATTTGCAGCAGTCAGTAAGAGAAAACCAGTAAGGAGACCTGCTGATCACCCCCTTGTGCTTTACAAAAATATCTCTAAAGCTTCTCTGTAAAATGTACATTCAAAGAGAGGCCACACCCACTACAGTCAACAGACCTGACCTTGCGTGACTGCAACCTATCCCCATTGTAAAAGGCTACTACCTCCATGGGGCGTGCTATGCTAATGATGAAGAATAGTTAGGCAAGGTAGATAAGATTGGTTTCGGTGGCGCAAAAATGCTTTTTAGCAAGTTGTTAAGTGTTGATGGGGAGTATGCTAAAAAACAAAACTTGCTTGTCTGGTGTTTTTCATAACAGGTCAAGCTCAAAAAGTTTTCATCACTCCTTGCAAATTTTTTTTTTTAAGAAAAACAAAACAGCAACGAGCATGTAAATATGCATCTCACACGGATGACATTTGATCATTTGAATCCTTGCTGTTATTGTGAAATCTTTCAAAAACATTTAGATTTTTTGGAATAAAATAAGTACAAATATTCTAAGTCTTAGGACAAAAAAAAAAAGAAAAAAATGGCCAAAATATTACCTTAACAAATTACCTATTTAGTTTTTATTTACTGATTTCTATTCTGTATTTTCCCTTTTATTACTTAACTAGCTGTCCCCTGCGACTCCACCCTTGCAGTACTGAAAGAGGGCAAACTTTAAAAATCAATAAAAATAATATAAAAAAAAAAATTTAAATGTGATTCTGGCCAAGCAGAAGGTAGTTACACTCCAACGTCAAACATTAGCACTATATCTGATCGTGTTCAGCTCCGACGAGAGAGTGCGTCCCCCATGTGGGGAGAAAAGCACATGGCCATGATATCTCTGGCAATCAGCAGCTACCCTCTAAAACACATGGAGCTCTGATCTCTCTCTCTCTCTCAAAAACATCAAACGTTACTCCTTAACAATCTGTAGATGATAATGTCTGTTGAACAAACAGGTATCGCTAGCTAAGTGGAGACGAGGTACGCTCCAACATGTGGCATGAGGAAGACCGACTCGAACGGAGGCTGGCGATAATGGGTGGAACACTGATTGGTAGAACGTTCAAAAAACATAGGTGGTGACCTAGCCAAGATTGGTCCAGAAGGAATTAGGCCTGAACACGGGAAGAAAGTTTGCGCCCTAAAGTACAATGCCCCATTGGTCTAAGGGATTGAGTAAGGAAAAACAAGGCTGGCATAAATAAAAGACTCAACCATCCACAGACCATGTCAGATCAAAGATCTACCAGCTCAGAAGCACTACGCAAAACAGAAAGAGCCACTACTAGCAAGAGCTGCAATCCATCCAGGTTTATTTGGTTATAAACGGTCATATCCATTTGCTTTGCCTTTGGCACTTCAATGAAAAGTGAAGCAAAATAACACCTTCTGTTGTCTAACTAAAAAGATTGCAATATGCCAGGCAACTCAGGCTCCTTCTTCAGGCAAGATGTAATACAGAAACCGAAAATCCCCGAGTTTATATAGACACTAGGACAGATACAGCATTGGACAACCTTTAAGTGAGACATCTTAGATATGAAAAGTTAATAGACCTCTCCATACTAAGATTCATTTAGTAACAGAGGAGCACAATGTCTTGTCAAGATCTTTGGATAAGATGACTGTCCAATAAAGTCTTTTGAAGATTTTGATGAGTTTTCCATACAAGGTGGATCTGTAGTCAAGATGTCAGGGTCAGTCGGAGAGATGTAAACAATCCTCATATCTTGTTATAAAACTCTTGAAGTCTTAAAAAGCAAGGATATGGCCACCATATGCCTCTTTCACAACAAAACAGTATCAAGACAGGTTGCCATTAATTGTAGCAAGGTGGGACATGGATGAATGCTTTGTGTTAATAGCAATATTGATGATCAGGTAGGCAGAGGATAGCAATGTAGCTTCTTGGGGTGACAATGAGTCTTCACAAAGGCTATCCGAGTCTTTTATCATTCGTGACAGCGATACTGGGGGCTGCTCTCTGAGCTTTGTATAAAAATGATTTTACCCGACTTTGACATGGCTCTGAGCTGACGTCACTAAAATCAAAAGCTAGTCAGCAAAAGGCCTCAAGAGAAAGTGACAAGGGGTACTCTTTCTTTCTTTCTTTTTTTTTGCACAAAAAACATTGAAACAGGGTGGACAAGAATATGATGCAACAGAAAATGTTAGTAAGCAGACTGCAAACCCAAACTTAATCTGTTTTAAAATGTGTGAACAAGTGACAGGTGGTGAGGTAAACTTAAGATGGTAACAGAGTTGTTTTGAAAATGGCAGGGAATTCACTTGGCTTCCTGTGAGTTTATACTGTATATAATGTACACAACATGGCAATTAAAATTTCAGTACTGGGAAAAAACACACCATACTGGTCCAAAACTTACATGCTGGATAGATCATGGTAGAATGTAAAAACAATTACAAGTGCAGCACAAACGCAAACGATGTGTGCAAGACATCTCCCGGACTTCCCAGGCAAGGTGTAAAAGGCACCCAGAAAGGGAACCACAATGAGAGCGACTGCTGGCAGTTACTGAGCTCTTAGGGATCAAACGCTCCCCCAGGGTTGCTGACGTGCTTTACTGTACTGTTCTTAACCCATCTGCAGGTTAGTTACAGGTGTCCACAGGTACAGATAAATCTACTATCACCCAACCAGTAGCCATGCACCACCAAATTCTAACACACTGCCAAACTGGCACAGATGAAGGCATCATGGGTAGGTCCCAGCCACTTTGTCATATGAGAACTGTTATTGCAGATGCAACTAGGCTCCAAGAGCCATTATTTTTTTGATTTAAATAGTATGCGAGTACAGTATTGCCCCTGGAATCCGAACGCCCCAGAACTCGAACAACTTAGAAGTCGAATGTAAAATTCGAGCAAATTTTTCCCCGGAATCCGAACACCCAGCACGTTGTTCGTTTGTGTTTGTGCGTACATTTCCCCAGCGCTCGAGCCACCCATACGCTTTGTCGTTCAGTTTGTTGTCGGAAGCTGTAGTGAAAGCATCTTGTGTGATTTTCACTGCTAAATTTATGCTTTTGTGCCCTTTTTGTGTTATTTTTTTGTATAACAACTTAGTTTATTCGCCATGGGTCCTAAAAAGTGTAGTGATGAAAATAAGAGTAAGAAGAAAGCTGTTAGAGCTACAATTGAAGTTAAGAAAGATCTTATCGCTAAGCATGAAAGCAGTACACGTGTAGCTGATCTCGCTACTATGTTCGGGATGCCTAAGTCAACTGTTTTTACGATTTTGAAAAATAAAGAAGCTATCAAAGCTGATGTGGCGAAAGGGGTTACGAAACTGACCTCTAGGAGATTGAAATGTATGGAAGAGATGGAAAAATTCTTCTTAGTTTGGATTAATGAAAAACAGGTTTTCATATTTTTAATTTTATTCATTTACATTTTTATTCAAAAATTATTATTATTTGTTAATATTTTACCTTAAAATCCAGTGTATTTACTGTTAAAATCATTTTGAAAATTCGAGTTTGTTGGACCCAGGAATGGATTAATCCAGTTTCTATTTAAAAGGGGAAAATTGTCTTGGAACTCGAATGGGGTTCTGGAACGGATTAAGCTTGGATTCCAAGGCATCGCTGTATTAGGTTCATGAGGTGGGGCTCAAAGTCACAGACTCAGAATTCAATGGATATTTTTCAGAGCAGGTTTTCTTCACTGCAGCCATACTACCTCTCTCCAAATGTACCAACCACCAGTTCATGCCCTTTCCAATTCTCGCTATAACCAAATGCAATATCAAAAACATTTCTCTGCAAAAGTAAAGGTTGTCGCTGCCTTAGAACTAGAGGTGCACGACAGAGCAGGAGACATGAGACAACAGTTGAAGACATCAGGAAACCGCCTTTGTTAGTTGTCACAAAAGACAAGGCACGTGGTGCAAGCATTCCATTAACTTCATTAACTTCTGATAGTGGTAGCGCTGCTGCCTTGCAGTTAGGAGACCCAGGTTCGCTTCCCGGGTCCTCCCTGCGTGGAGTTTGCATGTTCTCCCAGTGTCTGCGTGGATTTCCGTCAGGCACTCCGGTTTCCTCCCACAGTCCCAAGACATGCAGGTTAGGTGGATTGGCGATGCTAAATTGTCCCTAATGTGTGCTTGGTGTGTGGGTGTGTGTGTGTGTGTGTGTCCTGCGGTGGGTTGGCACCCTGACCGGGATTGGTTCCTGCCTTGTGCCCTGTGTTGGCTGGGATTGGCTCCAGCAGACCCCCCTGTAACCCTGTGTTCGGATTCAGCGGGTTGGAAAATGGATGGATGGATGGAACTTCTGACACAGCCAGCATTTCTCGCAACACACAACCACAACCCATCTATCTGAAACGCTGTACAATTGCATTTTTGGACTTTGAATAGGGTCCCGATCTTTCCCTCAAATCACCACCCCCCTTTAATCTACAAAGTTATTTTGATCAAGATTTGATTAAGTCCCAAGACTTTGAAGGCCACTCCCCCACCCGATCATTGAAAAAGTAGACACGATCATTGAAAAAGCCAATAAGAAGCCATTAAGACACAGTACAGTTATTTGCTCCACTTCAAACTCTGATGATGATGATGATAGTAAAGTAGCGCTAGATTAACCACTAAGCAAAGCAGCACATGGAGCACCACATAGTTTTTAAAAAAAGTAGAAAACTTTCAGTATAAATAAAATTATAAGTAAGCAACAATAACCTTTACTTGTACATCTTTCAAGCCATGTACTTTGATATGTTGTACTGTATATCTTCAGGCTTACAAAACAATGGAATGGGAGGGGTTTTGTTTCATGCAAATGTTTCTCAATTAGAAAATAATTAAAAAAATATCCACCAACATCAATTTCCGTAGAATTAGGATTTTGAAAATCAGTTGTGTAGTATGCAAGTATACAAGCTTTCTTCAGTAGGCTGTACTGCTGACGCAGTACTCAGTCAATGGAGACCTACATTTTCTTTAGTTTGTCTTTATACACATTTTTCTTCACGTTCATTAAGATATTTTGAAAGGCAATATTAAAATGTAGTCAGGCCTGCTTGTTTTTGTTAAATGGGTAACTAAAGGAATTGGGAAGGACAGCTCCTTAAATATTTATTGTCAATCTTGTTGCATTCTTTTTAGTGTATAGTCTACACAGTACACATTTTAAAAGATTGTGTCTTTTTAATGGTCTGTGCAATACATGTTTGCTTATTGTTTGTTCAGTTCTTATTTTGTTTTGCAGAATAAAGATATTAAGAATGTAAATTAATTAGATCAGCTGTCTTATACCTTTGGAATTTTGGAATGCATGATGCATTCCAATAAAACATTTTGTAAACCCAGTTCAGAAATTTCTGGATGTACACCAAAACATAGAAACTGGTAATAACTTGCTTAATTAAGGCTGGAGTCCAACAAAAAGCAGACTTTTGCTCTGACAAAAAACATACGGCCACAAAGGGCTTTCAGGACTGATCTATGGGAACCACTGATCTAAAGAGCATCTAATGGCGTTAAGCCACAAGGCAGCTGGTTCAGTTTCCACCTAGAATTCCCAGAGAGAGCTTAGGGACAAAACATAAACTGCTTGTGCTCCATCTGGTTAAAAATAAATACATAAACAAACAAACAATGAATGTACACTGTCCAGGTAGACAGACAGACAAGCCAGACATAACTTCAACTTTTACAGAAGCTAAAGATACGCACAATTTTTATAACAAACAATAACAACAATCTCCCTCAAACACAAACAAGAATTAACAAAAGAGAGAAAAAGAAAACAAAGTTCTGAGAAGGCTTGAATAGAAATAGCAGCGAGACACTAGAAAGGTGTACTGCCGTAGGTATTAAGGAGCCCCAACTGCACTTCCAGACCGACATCTTTGATAAGTTTGATTAACTAGATTGGCTAATAGTTGTTAATACTAGTGCGTCACACAGAGGATTTGCAGTGTCGTTCATAATGGCCATTAGTTTTGTGTTCTTTCTCTCCTCCACTGCTGCTTCCAATGTTCACTCAATGTTGCCTTGATTTTAACTGCCTTGCATTTTGTTTCATTTTTTTCACTGTGTTTGACCAGCAACCAAACAATAACGAGATGTACCAAATGATCAGGCTAACCCCAACTGTACTGTAATTCTCAGAAAAATATGTCTTAATTAACAGTATATGGAGAAAAAAATAAGTTAAGGTCTAAGAAATATTGATCTGCTCTGCTCCAAGTGGGTTTCATTAATGACTAAATAGGAGACAGGTTGGAGTGAGAATGTTGGCAGTACAGGACTGTTTGAGAGCCATAAGGTAACTAGTCATCTGTTGTCTCACTTTGCATTTCATCGTTGCTTGGCTGTTGGTTAACAAAAATAAAATAATAATTAACCAAATCAATTCAGATTAAGTCAAAAGATATAGTTACATGAGCAGCAGTAACTGGTTACTAATTGACCTAATTGATGTGTACAACATGCAAACTCGCACTTTCTTTACAATGACTTAGACTACTTCTTCACATGGTACTAAGTTTGTAAAAGTATTCAATTATTTTTTTAATCTCCCTGCATTTTCAAGATGCTATTGATAAAGGCACCACACAAATCTGCAGATAGCCATGATTATTATTTTTGTTTCATTAAGGCATTGTTAAGGTGTTAGGCACTTTCAACAGTTCCCCAAGAATAACATCCATCAAGGTTTGTTTGTGTTATCTTAGACTGAGGAACAATATCCATCCATCCATCAATCCATTATCCAACTCGCTATATCCTAACTACAGGGTCACGGGGGTCTGCTGGAGCCAACCCCAGCCAACACAGGGCGCAAGGCAGGAAACAAACCCCGGGCAGGGCGGGCGGGCACGCGTGCGCACACACACACACACACACACACACACACGGTACAATTCAGAATCGCCAATGCACTTAACCTGCACGTCTTTGGAGGAAACCCACGCAGACACAGGGAGAACATGCAAACTCCATGCAGGGAGGACCCGAGAAGCGAACCCAGCTCTCTTAACTGCGAGGCAGCAGCGCTACCACTATCAGAAGTTAATGAAGTTAATGGAATGCTTGCACCACATGCCTTGTCTTTTGTGACAACTAACAAAGGCGGTTTCCTGATGTCTTCAACTGTTGTCTCATGTCTCCTGCTCTGTCGCGCACCTCTAGTTCTAAGGCCTCAGAGGAACAATACAATTCTCAAAATAGATTTGGGGCAACAATTGAATTTTAAAGTACTATTAATGGTATAAAAAGATCTGAATAATCTTGCCTCTTTTGATTTTGTTTGGAGTACCTGCCCACTTATATTCCTAATCATAAGAGCCGTGAGCAAGGCAAGGGCACTATAGAAGTAAAATGCATTATTATTATTATTATTAATTACTAGGGGGGCAAGCCCCACTGGCACCTCGACCTTCAGCTAACTAAATCACCTAAATGCCAAAATTGGGTGTTATGAATGGATAATTTTTTTATTAGTTTGTTCCTGTGAAAGAAAGTTTACTCAATCAAAAATAAAAACCACGACTTTCTTGATATTCTAGTTTATAATTTAAAAATGGAATAGGAATCTGAAAAATCTAACAACATCACATTAAAGTTCGAGAAATTCTGAAAAGAATGATACCAAACATATATATATATATATATATATATATACTGCTCAAAAGAATTAAAGGAACACTTTTTAATCAGAGTATAGCATAAAGTCAATGAAACTTATGGGGTATTAATCTGGTCAGTTAAGTAGCAGAGGGGGTTGTTAATCAGTTTCAGCTGCTGTGGTGTTAATGAAATTAACAACAGATGCACTAGAGGGGCAACAATGAGATGACCCCCAAAACATGAATGGTTTAACAGGTGGAGGCCACTGACATTTTTCCCTCCTCATCTTTTCTGACTGTTTCTTCACTAGTTTTGCATTTGGCTACAGTCAGTGTCACTACTGGTAGCATGAGGCGATACCTGGACCCTACAGAGGTTGCACAGGTAGTCCAACTTCTCCAGGATGGCACATCAATACGTGTCATTGCCAGAAGGTTTGCTGTGTCTCCTGCACAGTCTCAAGGGCATGGAGGAGATTCTAGGAGACAAGCAGTTACTCTAGGAGAGCTGGAGAGGGCCATAGAAGGTCCATAACCCATCAGCAGGACCAGTATCTGCTCCTTTGGGCAAGGAGGAACAGGATGAGCACTGCCAGAGCCCTACAAAATGACCTCCAGCAGGCCACTGGTGTGAATGTCTCTGACCAAACAACCAGAAAGACTTCATGAGGGTGACCCAAGGGCCCCATGTCCTCTAATGGGCCCTGAGCTCACTGCCCAGCAGCATGCAGCTCGATTGGCATTCACCATAGAATACCAGAATTGGCAGATGCACCACTGGTGCCCTGTGCTTTTACAGATGAGAGCAGGTTCACCCTGAGCACGTGACAGAAGTGAAAGGGTCTGGAGAAGCCATGGAGAACATTATGCTGCCTGTAACATCATTCAGCATGAGCAGTTTGGTGGTGGGTTAATGATTGTCTGGGGGGGGCATATCCATGGAGGGTCACACAGACCGCTACAGGCTTGACAAAGGCACCTTGGCTGCTATTAGGTATCAGGATGAAATCCTTGGACCCATTGTCAGACCCTATGCTGGTACAGTGGCTCCTGGTGCACAATTATTCCTGGCCTCATGTGGTGAGAGTATGCAGGCAGTTCCTGGAGGATGAAGGAATTGATACCATTGACTGGCCACCACACTTTCCTGACCTAAATCCAATAGAACACCTTTGGGACATTATGTTTTGGTCCATCCAATGCCACCAGGTTGCACCTCAGACTGTCCAGGAGCTCAGTGATGCCCTGGTCCAGATCTGGGAGGAGATCCCCACAACACCATCTGTCATCTCATTAGAAGCATGCACCGATGTTGTCAGGCATGTACACAAGAACACAGGGGCCATACAAAGTGCTGCGTACAATTTTGAGTTGCTGCAATTAAATTTTGGCAAAATGGACTAGCCTGCCACATAATTTTTTCACTCTGATTTTTGGGCGTCTTTGAATTCAGGGCTCTGTAGGTTGATCATTTTCATTTCCATCAAACAATGTGGCATCCTTTCGCTCCTAACACATTACCCAGTCTATATCAGTATAGATATCCAGGAGGATTTCTTTTTCCCATTGAGATCTGATGTGTTTTCAAAGTGTTCCTTTAATTTTTTTGAGCAGTTTATATATATATATATATATATATATATATATATATATATATATATATATATATATATAAATCAATTCAATTAAAATGAATTCACAAGAAGTTAATTAGCAGCACAAACAGGGCACTCATTTAAAAAAAAGGGTTAGAATGAAAACCTGTAGCCACGACTGGACTTGGCGACCCCTGCTGTATACTGTAGAGTACCCAAGCATTAAATACTTTTAGCCAACAAATATTCAGCAGAAATGTGTCAAGAAGCGCTACTAGAGCTCCTTCATACTGACGGAAATTCACCTTTATAAAGCCTCACTGTGACTACTCTTAGCCAAGTCAAGAGGTTTCCTTCTATTGCTTTTAGAGGTGTTAAAATTCAAAAAATTATTTTAAATAAAGAATTACATGCGTGTAAATGGTAATGCACTTTGAGCACCATCATTTGTAAGAAAATGTAGGACAGAAATAAATGATGTTGTACTTTCCCAGGTGTTCTAATTGTTTAATTAATCCATTATTTTCTAATTAGTGGGGCTGACACTAAAGTAGTGGCAGCCTTTCATGATTCAGTTTTGTTTGCCTGGGTTTCTGCTCTGCTTGTTTTAAATTGTCATTAATAAGATACAATGAAGAGAGAAAACTGCAACAGAGAAAGGGAAAATATAATTAAATCAACAAAAGAGAGATAAGAATTTAAATCTATAGCAAAAACAGAAATATTTCTAAATGTCTTATAAATGTAAAAATCATGCTGCTGTGCTTTTCTGAATGTAAGAGGAAAAAAATACCAGGTAACTAGATGAGATCAGTCTTATCAGGTGTTGTCCGATTATGAATCTGACTGGAACAAAAACCTGCAGCCACAGTGGGCCACTGGGACCGAGTTTGGGAAGCACTGGTCCATACCATCCCAAGCTTTTTCCTATTTGAAGTTATACAAGAGTTCTCAAATAATGGAGTAATGTAAAACTGACAAGACTGGTTTCACACAGGTAGCTGCAACATTTGGGCAAATGTTTAAAAAAAAAAAAAATAATAATAATAATAATAAAGGGCCTACTTTAAAAGGCATATTTGCCAGAAAAAGTTTGTTTAAATGAAATATTCTAAATTATTGTGAATTTGCCAGTTCAACAGTACAACCATAATGATGTTTGGATTGTTATTTGTTGTATTGACTGCAATTAGTATTTTTCAGTTACTTGAGAAAATAAATGACAGAATAAACACAAGAAGATAAATTGGGTAGCGTTTAGGTGTTTTCACACTCATAGTCCATTTGCTTTGTTCTGAATCAGGGGATGATTTATTATTTTATTTCATTTTCTAGTTGGTTTGCTTGTGTTTCACACTGCAAACTTTGAAAACAAGCAAACATTGCAATAAACACTCCACAGGTGTGTCAGTTATGTTTGTGCACTGAAGCATTTTCCAAAATATTTAGTTTATTTACCAAAAAGAGCTTTATGTGAAAAACACCCATTATTGAACAGCATCAAGACTACTTGAAAATATGGCTACTTCATACGGTACATTTGAAACGGACAAGTGCACAAAAGGCGTCAAGCTCTGCTGAGGACATACACTGATGTGCTCAAGTTTTTATGATAGCAGAGTTCCCTTTTACTTTATGATGAAGCCTATTAACCTCAGCTTAGGTTATCTTAAATCTCATGGCTACTGTCTTAACCCCTATTAATATTTAATGTTGGAATGTTTGATCAAAAATTTAGACATAAATAAATGAAAAACCTGTGCGTGTACGAAGGAGTCCACTCTGCTCATGCTCACCAAACAGCCATTAAATGACTCATGTATGCAACTCACTTCTCAATATAAAAGACGTGTGCACAACAAATGCCGCCACACAACAACAATGTCGTGCTAATGACACAGATGAATAGACACAACGTTGAAATGAAGCAAACCCCGCAGCTCAACAACGTGGAAGAAAAACACCTTAGCAACGGACAGCAAAGCTTAGGTTTTCAATAAAAACATTGTCTATCAGGAGGTATTTTCTCATGACACATCATTAGTAGGACTCAAATGCCAGGGTTACAGCTAAGATATGGTTTTACCAGTGTCTTCTTATGAAAGCCAGTGGGGTAGCAAGCACCAGCGGGTCCACATCCTCTGCACTGGGTAAATCTTAAGAGTAGGCGGATACCTCTCCAAGTTCATGAATATAACAAAACTGCTGGTGAGCCATCAGATTGTTTTTTGTCCCAAAGACCACACGCAGCATGATACGACATATGTCAAAGTTAATGTGCTTCCAAATCTGCATCATGTTCAAAAAGCAATTGCACTGACAGGTCAATCTACAGCACACATCACTTTTCTGATGTAACATTTGATGTATTCTGATAGACCGTTCCCCCGACTGTGAGAAAAGCTCCAAGGCTGAATAGGTTATGGGCCTGCCTGACATGTGTGTGATTTTCTTATGCAAATTGTGTTTCATTTGTGCCTGTGTGCATATTTATCTTTTTAGTGTTTTAATTCTCCATGTCAAACCACTGCTCATTATGCAGGGAGTGAAATTTCTTAATTACAGACAGCAGTCGATTAGTGTGACTAATGTGTATGATTTCACATTCACACCTCATATAAACTGCTCCAGGGTTCACTTTGCACCACATCAAGACTATCCTTTCCCAAGAGTGTCAATAAGGCTGTTTTGGCCCGCACCAGAGTGTGATTGGCGTGTTCACATCTACAGAAACAAACCAGATTTTGCAGGAAATAGCATCAGATCAATCAATAAAATAAAAAACGTACAAACTAAATGTGAAAACATTATGAAGTTATCACTTTCTGAACCATATGCTGAAATCCCCACAAGTTTATAATATGCGCAACACTTATTGTCAGGGCTGTGGAGTGGGAATCAGAAACAATTCTTGAGGTAAATTTTTACCGACTCCGACTAAATGTAAATCTTCTATATCTCTATATCTGTATATATCGATATATCTCTATATATATCTATATATATATCTATATATCTCTATATCTATATCTCTATATATATATATCTATACATACACATATATATACACACATACACATATACATATATACACATACACATATACATATATACACATACACATATACATATATACACATATATATATATATATATATATATATACACAAATATACATACACCCCTGTGGCTGCAGGTTTTTGTAAATCCAATAAACTTCATTTCACTTCTCAAATATCACTGTGTGTGTCTCCTATATGATATATTTAACTGACATTTTTTATCGTAACAACCAACGATTTATACAGGAAAATAATGACTATTAACAAGGTTGCCCAAACTTTTGCATCCACTGTGTATATATATATATATATATATATATATTAGAAAAGTTTTCTTCAAAACCATACATCATATAGTATACATCTACATAATTTTTTTGTCTTCATTAGAAGAATACGACGATACTCTCAAGTCAATACAACCAATTTAACGTGCATATCTCAAAATACTTCACATATATCTACTCCGCTAAGAACAGTAGTAGTTCAGTTGTATATTAGGAGTCGAAAAATAAAGCTTATGTAAAGGCACACACTCATAAACTATAAAATTGCATAAACATATAATTGACTGGTGATCATGTAGGAGAAGTCGTATTCCTAACACATATTAAGTTAAATGCTGTTGATACTTCAGCAAGTAGATTACCATTCATCTTGCATAGACGACAATTTGCCATAGTTTTAGCATCCTTAAGTGGAAGAAGTTCGAAACCACCAGGCCTCTTCCTAGAGCTGGCCGGACATCTAAACTGAGCGATCGGGGGAGAAGGGCCTTAGTCAGGGAGGTGACCTAACATAACGTAACATAACAAAATGTGGAAAAACTGATGCGCTGTGAATACTTTCCAGATGCTCTGTATATGTTTCATTCTACAGTACTACAAAAAATGCATAATATTGTTCACTTTGAATAATGAAGGTAATAATAATAACATCAATACATTTTATTTTATAGTGCCATTAATAAAAATGTAACTGTTACTGTTATCAAACATATACTGAGTAGCATAAAATTTACTGGTATTGGTTTCGAATATAAAAATTCTGGTATCCCGACATCCCCTAGTTGCTATACCAGCTAATCAATGCCACCAAACTGGTGACGATTTTGATTTGCACACGCAAATGCATACAGTACAGAGAAACTTGTAAGTGACAGTAATGATTCACATTAGAGAGGCAGGCAGTTTCAAAAGGATGTTTAGGCGTGGGGCACAAATGCAAATCATGCAAATGAGAACAGAACGAATGAACAGAATTAAGAGAGAGGTCTTCTGTGGAGGGAGCTTATTGTGAAATTAAGAAAAACACGGAGGTTATTCTGGCAAATCGTTGGGTGTGAAGAAACTCGAAGTTGACTACTCCACAATTACTGTAAGCTGCAACAGAGGAGATACAAACATATATCGTTAGAAATTTTGGCAGATGACAAGAATTTGTGTCGCCGATGAATGCCCAATACAACATAAAGTAAACTGAGGAGGATAAAGGCAACTGACCTATCTATCTATTCAAGCGATTTTCTAATCCGACGTATTTTAAGTTACAAGTATGGCTACTCAAACATGATAACTTGAGGAAGACCACCTAAGTTGCCATCACACCAACTTACGGTGCGCGCGCGCTACATGCTGAGGAAGACGACGAAGAGCAGCGGGGGGCGGGAACTCACGGAGCGGATCGCATCAGGTGTACGGACTTGCGGCGCGCGCCGTTTGTAGACGACTCCGGGGAATTCTGCCTGAACACTCGGCATCAGGTAAACTTTCAAGACATTCTCGAGTAAGTAGATCAAAGTCTTTGTTTTCAATGAAAAACTGAGTTTGGGAACTGTGTAGATACACCAAGCCGACAAATTAAGGAACAAGCAAGACTACGTTTTAAACGCCTCAAAAAGTTTGAGTTTCAACGTTTCGCGTCGCAATTATTTAATTCAATGTCTTTCCTTTGATTTTCGTAACAAATAAACGACACGAGTTTAAGTAAACTCGACAAGCTACAACGGAGCACGTGCTCGCGCGTGGCTCCGTGCCACGCGCAACTTGCCGTCCTGAATGATGTAACAATTTCCCCGGTTACAGTTATCGATACACGCAGTGCATCTCGCTGTCCCCGTCTACTGACAGCGAACCAGCGCAGCAGGGTAAAAAAAAAAAACTCACCTGATAATCCATTCTGGGAAGTCTGGCCGGCTGGGTACTCAATCGCCTGATTGTGTAACACGTCTTACTCTTTGCAGCTCTACCCCCGGTTTGCCTAAAGAGGAAGGCGGCGAAAAGAGAGGATTCCCAAAAGCGGAGCCGGCGCGCCATCATGGGGTTACACAGCTGAGAGGCAGTCCACGCCGCGACCTGCGGACGTCACGCACCCCGCCTACAGTCGGCGTGACGTCACCGAGCGCCATCTTTGTGAGGGGCAAACGTCTTCCGTGCGTGGTGCATACTGTACATTGCTGACTGGGTGCCTATGAATTTTGATTGTGCTGTCACTTTTAAATTGAAAAACATACCATGTGAGACTGTCCTCCGTCCATAGACAAGTTCTGATGTAGTAGTAATTTTAATATAAGCATAATTTCACAGGTATGTGGAGTTTAAGGGTGAGCCAACCAAAAGATGCACCACTAAAAAAATAAACCTCCAATAAACGGGTGTTTTTCCTCAGGTTTTTTTTTTTTTAGATATTATTAAGGCCACATCTAATGTAATTATGCAAATAATCAAAGAATATTAGAATTTATTGTATCTTACGTATGAAACTCTTTCTTGCAGGTCAGTTTGGGTTGGGGAGCATGCACCTCGGGATCCAGATGGCAACCTCCCAGGCAGACAATACAGAACAATGTATTCTTGAAATTGGTAACCTCCACATATTAGAAAAGAATTATAAGCACATGAGAAAAGTAAATACTATATTTCACTAAGCATTAAGATAAGGATTAAAAAGACTTATGCCTACATATTTTTTATTATTCTGTATGAGCTAGAAACCACCAATACTGTAGTTCATAATCCAAAGGTTAGACATGCAGGAGAGCTGTAAAAGGATGGGCCCCTCGCTTAGAGAGGGAATGTGAACTCTTTGGCTGTAAATAATGGGAGCTAGTAAGGAGTACGTAGGCCTTGTCAGACAGACATGATGGACAGAGAAGGGTCTGACACCCCGTTCATCTGAGAAATAATGGTGGAATTAAGTAGGGGCAGAACTAAAGCAGGGGAATGTTAGGAGTCAGAGGAGGATGAATAATGACTTGTATGATAAGAACTGTAATAATTGTAAGACATATACCCATGACTACTCGCCCATTCCATCTTAAGTGAGTCTGTTTCTGCACCGTACAATACATCTTGATTCTGCTGCCTGTCCTGAGACTCTGAGTGCTTTCTTTGGGGTTGAGTGTGCCTACGCCAGTCTGCTTCTTCAATACATGTTTTAGTCCTGTCTTCCGGAAATGGCCGCCAATCTGCCGCAGCCAGTTATTACATGGACGTCCCCTTGGCCTGGTCCAGCCGCTCAGGTCCTCAGCAATGAGGATCCTGTAAGCCGGATCACCCTCAGGGAATCGTGCCACATGGCCATGACTGACGCACCCTCACAATTCAGGTAATGTGCCTCATTCGGGACTCCATGAGCAACACAAAGTCAAATCAACGGTACCCAAGGATTTTACGGAGAGAGACAGTACCAAAGGACACCAGTCTTCGTCTCAGGTCACTGGATAGCATTCAAGTCTCGCAAACAGGGAGCACCAGGACTCTAAAGACTTGGACCCTTGTCCTTTTGCAGAGATATCAGGAGCGCCACACACCCCTTTCCAGCAATCTCATGACCCCCCATGCTCTCCCAATCCGTCTACTGACTTCATAGGAAGAGTCACATGAGTGTCACTGCCAAGGCAAGTAAACCTCTCGATGAGGTCGACACTCTCTCCGCAGACAGACACACTGTTGATGGCCGTGCCCAACATGTCCTTAAAGGCCTGGCTCTTGGTTTTTATCAGGACATTCGCAAGCCCAGACCCTCAGACTCCTCACTCAGTCTCTCGAGCGCCCCGATCAGAGCCTCCATTGACATTGTGAAGATCACAGCATCGTCAACAAAGTCAAGATCCGTGAATCTCTCTTTACCAACAGATGCCCCACAGCCGCTGGACCCCACGACATTGCCCAACACCCAGTCCATACAAGCACTGAGCAGAACACACCGCTGATGAACCACAGAATCAACTGGGAAAAACACAAAGGTTCTGCCTCCACTCTGCACAACACTCACAGTACCAGTGTACAGGCCGGCCATGATAGCCAGCAACCTCGAGGGGATCCTGTGAACCCTCAGGATGTCCCACAGGGCAGCTCACTTTATGAAAATCGGCAACGGCTGCAAAGAAACTCTAACAGTATTCATGTTTGCACTCCATTAGAACCATCAGTGCCAGGATGTGGTCGATGGTAGACTTCTTAGGCATAAAACCAGACTGTTCCGGTCACTGGTAGGTGAGCAAGTGATCATGGATTCTATTGAAGATGACCAGCGCAAGGACCTTACCCGGCACAGAGTGCAGTGTTATCCTCCTGTGGTAGTTGCTGCAATCCAGGCGATCACCCTTCCCTTTCCAGATAGGGACCACAAGTTTTCCAGTCAGTTGAGATGATGCCCATCTCCCAAATGGAAGCAAAGATTGCTTGCAATGCCAGGAGGACAGACTGGAGAAGTTCACCCTGCAGCCTTTCCTCCCCTCAGCTGGTTCACCACCTGTGCAATCTCCGTGAGACTGGATTCACAGCTACTTGGAGGACCAGCCTCAAGAACCGAAGACCCAGAGATATCCAACGTCCTAGCTGGAGGATCAGCTTTGAACAACTGCTCAGAGTAGCCAGCCCAGTGGGTCACAACTGCAGTGTCATCCATAAATGGCTGTACAAATTCTGAAATAGACAACTTTTATTTGGAGAGTTTGAACACGAGCCATTGAAAGAAGGATGCTGTTTTAGCCAGTTAAATCAAAGTAGCAAAAAATGCCCAAAAATGAGGTTGAGTTTAAAGGGTTAAGCTAATCCCAGATGGGCCCCAGAAGCAATATTAGTCCAATATTGTTGCTTAATAATGATGTGTGTCTATATGAGAAGGGATCTTAAAAAATAATATTAACAAGAGTGTAATACAGTACAGAATTTTTAATCAAATTTTTTTTTTTTAATTTATGGTCATCTGTCGTGGAACAATCCCATTGAAGAAGGCAACAGTGCTTACCCAGACTGCATTGCTGGTTGCCAACATTTCAAGTTTCAGGACCCTATAAATGTAGGCCCACCACTAACCTTCCACCCTACTAAAAGGCCTTTGGGAATAACTGGCAAGTCAGGTATTCTCGTCCAACATCAGTACCTGATCATTCTCCATGTTCTCACAGAAAGAGGAGTGGAGGCTGTTATGATGGTTCGGGGCAACCCAACTCCGTATTAATGCCCTACAAGCTCATATTCGATCATTTTCCTCAATTAATAAATGACCAAGTATAATATTTTTGTCTCATTTGTTTAACTGGTTTCTCTTTATCTACTTTTAGGACTTGAGTGAAAATCTGATGAGGTTTTAGGTCATATTTATGGAGAAATATAGAAAATTCTAAAGGGTTCGCAAACTTTCAAGCACAACTGTATATATGTAATAGTCACACTGGTCTCAAAATACACAGCAGGAAACTCGCATCTTGAAGTTGACCATCACCTTTGGTATTTTTGTTATTCAACGTTTCGTTTCCAAGTTCTCAGTTATTTGGGTGGTCTGAATGAGTGACTGGGTTTCAACAAATATTAATAGTTAGATGGGGGAACTTCTTTCAGGTGCTTTCTGGTTTCCCCTGGGTGATGTGGATTGTGATTTCATTCTACTATTGGTCCTTTTTTTTCCACTAGTTTACATTAATTTCCTTGGGAGACATTTTTCTCCAAAGCAACTTAGAAAAGATGTTAACATAATTGAGTAGCATTAGGCTGGGCCTCTTTGTTCAGCAAGTGTAGTAGGACAGATAATAAAAGTGGGATTGCCACAAGTGATTAGATGTCATTAATTTCCAATCAGAGATAAACAAATCGATAAAGCAATCGCCATTCATGCAACAAATCAACCAACAGTATGAAAGATCCTTGGACAAAGTTTTTTTTCCAATTAATTAGACAGTTGTTCAAAGAACAGATGGGTTTGTAACTGCTCTTTGAGGAAGTCAGCAGTATGGATGGAGGTGGGCAGCCAGTTCCACCATATAGGAACTACACAGAAGAGGAATCTGGACTAAGACTTGATACCATGCAGAGGTGGCCTCACCAGATGTGGGTGAGCAGACGTATAGCACCTCACCAGTGTCTCTATACACTTAGCTACAGACCACTCTGTAGGCAAGCATCAAGGATTTGAACTTAATGTGTGCTGCTACAAGGAGCCAATGTTGTGACCTGAAGAGAGGAGTGACGTGCCCACCGTGTCTGCTTAAATACAAGAAGAGCTGCTGCATTCTGGATAATCTGCTGGGCTTGATAACACATGCAGGTACACCTGCCAGAAGTGAGTTGCAGTAGTCCAGACGTGGCAAGACCAAAGCCTGGACCACAACTTGTGTGGCATATTCCACCAGATAAGGTCTGGCAGGATTTAGAAGTTGTACTGGACCCGTCGCAGTCCACATCCAGATAGTGTCCAGAAGCCACCAAGAAGGCTCACAGAATATCAGGTTATATAGCACCTTGATGTGTGGAGTACAAGTCACAGGAGGTTCTGCTCAAGTCTTTATAACACACTGGTGGGGCCTCAGCTGGGGTCCTGTGTGCAGTTTGGGTCTCCTGGCTACAAAAAGGACATAACAGCACTAGAAAAGGGTCCAGAGAGGAGCGACTTGGCTGATTGATGGGCTACAGGGGGATGAGTGATGAGGAAAGATTGAGATAAGCATTTTCAGTTTAAGCAAACTGAGATTAATAGACAAGACTGAAGTGTTTAAAATTAAGGGAATTAGTGCGGGGGATCGAGACTGTGACTTTAAAATGAGTTAATCAAGAACACAGGGACGCAACTGGAAACTTGACGGTAAATGTCACACAAGCATTAGGAATTTTTCCCCCCCCACACAGAGAACTACAGACACATGGAATAAACGACAGTAGGACTTTAGGGATCTTCAAAATTAACTGGATATCACTGGTGAATTTTGTTGGACTGAATGACCCGATTGAAGAAGCTTTTATTTAGTGTTAGAACATGAAAACAAATGGTGTGCTGCTTTATTTATAAAATTACAAATTCACCAACACAGTAAGTGAAAGCAAGCAGTTTATTCCACATTATCTCAAGTACTAAAAATAAATCTCAAGAAATGTAGAATGCGCTCTGCCCACTACAATATATGCATTTGTACCTCCAAACCAAATTCCAGTGTCCATACAAACCAAAGAAAGTGGCATTCCTTCAGGTCAGATTAAAACAGTCTACTGCCAGGTAAACACCCGTGCCTTGGTGGTTCTGCTTGTATTGCTTTTAAATATGCAGCTTATAAAATACTCTTCAGTGCAAGATGAGCTAGAGCTCGACTCTCCGGATTGATGGCAGTTTCTGCACCTGTAATCTGAAGCTTTTTATACCCATCAGTCAAGAAGCCACCTCCAAATCAAAAAACAATTCTAATAAATAGCTTGCCATTTACTGTTTCAAATAACACACATAGCACGGAAACAGTAACAGAACTGTGCCCGAAAGTGATTTAGCACATTGTAATCCGTAGTCACATTTGAGCCTACAATTAAAAAGCAGGCAATCTTCAGCTAAAGGGTGAATGCCATGTAAATAATTCAGTCCGACAAGCTTTTAACATCTGTCTTGATACTCACGGGAATGATGGTACTTATGTTTCACAAATTCAGCCTACTAAGGCTGCGCCATTTCTGTTTGTTAGTCAAAACACTCGATCAAATTCTGTCTGATTGGTTGTAGCTGGGTTCCTGCTTTGATTGGCGGGCTGCTGTGGTACATGTCCTCCTCTGCGTCTGGGTGGGGCGAGGTATTCAAACATGGACTGATTATGGGTGGAGAGCATGTTTTTGAGGTCAGATGGCATAGGGTCAGACCAGAAAAAGTCATGGTTAAGGGCATCATCACTATCAGTCCTTTGGGATGGGTCAAGAACCAGGAGTTTATCAATCAAGTCCAAAGCATATGGATCTTTAACATAGGCCTTAAGGCGATCCTTTACTTTTCGTTTCTGACCCTTGGGCAACTCAAGTTTTTGGTATAACTCATATTTATCAACGTTTGGCCACACCTAAAATTAAAAAAAAAAATTGTTATAACCCAAAATTCCAAATTTGTCTTAATATACAAATAGTTCTCCATTTTAGTATATACATATTTTAATATTAATACATTTCTTGCATACCTCAGGTGTAATTGAGCCACACAACTGGCTGATAAGCGTAAGCTGGTGCTGTTCAGTATTACCCTGCATGATGGGGCTACGTGTCCACATTTCTGCCATTATGCACCCTCCCCCCCAAAGATCAATTGGGGGACCATAGTCCCGCTCTCCTAGGGAAACAAATAAACAACAGTTAGCCAGATTCAAGGTTACAACTTTAAAAAAATGCTGCACTTTTGTCAAAAATGAAATATTTGACAAGCATTAACACTAGAATGACCAAAGCCTACGAAAAAACTCGTAAACCCATCCCACCTTAAATCCCTTCCCTCCATCAGCGTTTTTTGTCTTGTAAATGCATTGATCAAGCCAAGCAGCAAGCAGCCTACTACTATTCCATCCCCCAACTGCCGCAGAAAGGGCACAAAGTTCAAGCCTAGGCGAGACTTTTTGGAAGAGAGATATCCCTAAAAACATCTACAAACGTTAAAAACACTGTCCGGTCTTACATCGAATGAATTACTGTAGAAAGAAGAATGTATCCAAGAAAGGTAATGTAGAACATCTTCTGTGGATAACATTAGACAACAAAGGAGATCTTGATATGCTACTCATATTAAAACGTTAAGAGTTTCCCGTTAAAATAGCTTTTGCAAAGACAATTAGCAAATCTCAGAACCAAACATTCGAAACAGTCGTTTTATTCAATAGAGAGACTGAAATGAAATTCAATCACGGGCAGTTATACATTATGTTAATGCATATGTAACAATTCCCATGAAAATAAAAATCTGTTTAAAATTGTACATCTACATCCCCAAATGCAATAGGCAGAACCGCAAAGAGGCTAGCGTGTACCACAGGCCCAGGGTTTGGCGAACAATGGGCAAAGCCCCCTAATGTGTGTGGTTTTTATATAATATACAGTGGTGTGAAAAACTATTTGCCCCCTTCCTGATTTCTTATTCTTTTGCATGTTTGTCACACAAAATGTTTCTGATCATCAAACACATTTAACCATTAGTCAAATATAACACAAGTAAACACAAAATGCAGTTTTTAAATGATGGTTTTATTATTTAGGAGAAAAAATCCAAACCTACATGGCCCTGTGTGAAAAAGTAATTGCCCCCTGAACCTAATAACTGGTTGGGCCACCCTTTGCAGCAATAACTGCAATCAAGCGCTTGTATAACTTGCAATGAGTCTTTTACAGCGCTCTGGAGGAATTTTGGCCCACTCATTTTTGCAGAATTGTTGTAATTCAGCTTTATTTGAGGGTTTTCAAGCATGAACCGCCTTTTAAGTTCATGCCATAGCATCTCAATTGGATTCAGGTCAGGACTTTGACTAGGCCACTCCAAAGTCTTCATTTTTTTTTCTTCAGCCATTCAGAGGTGGATTTGCTGGTGTGTTTTGGGTCATTGTCCTGTTGCAGCACCCAAGATCGCTTCAGCTTGAGTTGACGAACAGATGGCGGACATTCTCCTTCAGGATTTTTTGGTAGACAGTAGAATTCATGGTTCCATCTATCACAGCAAGCCTTCCAGGTCCTGAAGCAGCAAAACAACCCCAGACCATCACACTACCACCACCATATTTTACTGTTGGTATGATCTTTTTCTGAAATGCTGTGTTCCTTTTACGCCAGATGTAACGGGACATTTGCCTTCCAAAAAGTTCAACTTCTGTCTCATCAGTCCACAAGGTATTTTCCCAAAAGTCTTGGCAATTATTGAGATGTTTCTTAGCAAAATTGAGACGAGCCCTAATGTTCTTTTGCTTAACAGTGGTTTGCGCCTTGAAATCTGCCATGCAGGCCGTTTTTGCCCAGTCTCTTTCTTATGGTGGAGTCGTGAACACTGACCTTAATTGAGGCAAGTGAGGGCTGCAGTTCTTTAGACGTTGTCCTGGGGTCTTTGTGACCTCTCGGATGAGTCGCCTCTGCGCTTGGGGTAATTTTGGTCGGCCGCCACTCCCAGAAAGGTTCACCACTGTTCCATGTTTTTGCCATTTGTGGATAATGGCTCTCACTGTGGTTCGCTGGAGTCCCAAAGCTTTAGAAATGGCTTTATAACCTTTACCAGACTGATAGATCTCAATTACTTCTGTTCTCATTTGTTCCTGAATTTCTTTGGATCTTGGCATGATGTCTAGCTTTTGAGGTGCTTTTGGTCTACTTCTCTGTGTCAGGCAGCTCCTATTTAAGTGAATTCTTGATTGAAACTGTTGTGGCAGTAATCAGGCCTGGGGGTGGCTACGGAAATTGAACTCAGGTGTGATACACCAGTTAGGTTATTTTTTTTTTTAACAAGGGGGCAATTACTTTTTCACACAGGACCATGTAGGTTTGGATTTTTTTTCCCCCTAAATAATAAAAACCATCATTTAAAAACTGCATTTTGTGTTTACTTGTGTTATATTTGACTAATGGTTAAATGTGTTTGATGATCAGAAACATTCTGTGTGACAAACATGCAAAAGAATAAGAAATCAGGAAGGGGGCAAATATATATATATATATATATATATATATATATATACACACACACACATACATACACACAGTGGTGTGAAAAACTATATATATATATATCCGTATTTACGCATGTGCCACACGCACATTTTCCCCCGAAAATTAACATTACAAAATCAGGTGCACGTCATATACGAGGAAATGTAATTCTGTAATGTTTACTTCTGCTTGGGCTCGCTCGCACACTCTCACTCACTAAATGCTTCCTATACAATCACAACACGCGTCATACACGGGGCAAAACTTTTTTCACGATTTTCTTTGTAAAAATTAGGGTGCGCGTCTTACACAAGTAAATAAGGTATATACAGGGTGACACAGAAAAATGGGAACTTTTGAAAAACCGAATAAAAATACAAGAAATCCAACAAAAAAAATGTATTGACTGCAATTGAACCACTACAACTTGCCTTTTAAGAGACAGTAATCCAAATTATCAATGTCTGAAAATTACGTCCTGTAGATGGCGTCCTGTACGTTTGCATTCTTCCAATCTGCTGTTGAGGTTCCCCATTGATCGCTGCAACATCTCAGCTGTGATACCACGAATTTCATCTTGAATTCTTTGTTTCAATTTATTCAGTGTCCTTGGCCGAGTCGTGTAGACCCGACTCTTAAGGTAGCCCCACAAGAAAAAAAAAATTCACAAAACGGAGAAATCCGGCGATCTTGAGGGCCAGGGAATGTCACCGAATCTTGAGATGTCACGGTTACTGAACAATTCTCGCACAGCTGCCATTGACTGCCTTGTAATCGATTACTTAATTACTAAATGGTGAGATTGTTTACAGCTCAGGTCCCTGTTCCGCAGTGCTGCCAACTGTACATGGCTTCCACTACGCATTTCAAAAGTTCCCATTTTTCTGTGTCACCCTGTATATACAGTACAGTGATCCCTCACTATATTGTGCTTTGACTTTTGCGGCTTCACTCCATCGCGGATTTTAAATGTAAGCATATCTAAATATATATCATGGATTTTTCACTGGTTTGTGAATTTCTGTGGACAATGGGTCTTTTAATTTATGGTACATGCTTTCTCAGTTGGTTTCACCAGTTGATTTCATACAAGGGACGCTATTGGCAGATGACTGAGAAGCTACCCGATCAGAGCACGTATTACATAGACAGTAAAACTCCTCAATGATATACAATATGCTTCCCGTGTGGTGCTTTGCATACTTGAAAGCCCAAACAGCACGTACTGATTTTTGATTGTTTGCTTTTCTCTGTCTCTCTCACTCTCTCTGACATTCTCTGCTCCTGACGCGCACTCCTTTGAAGAGGAAGATATGTTTGCATTTTTTTATTGTGAGACGGAACTGTCATCTCTGTCTTGTCATGGAGCATAGTTTAAACTTTTGACTAAAGGGTGTTATTTCATGTCTAGAGGGCTCTAATGATGTTAAAAAATGTATTTAGAAGGTCGTAAACAGGTTTTCTATGCTCAAACTGCGAAAATATTCGATTTATAAATAAAGAATCCTACCTCGCGGAAATTCATTTATCGCGGCAGAGTCTGGAACGGATTAACCGCGATAAACGAGGGTTTACTATATATATATATATATATATATATATATATATATATATATATATATATATATATATATATATATATATATATATATATACACACAGTAATCCTCGCTATATCGCTTTGACTTTCAGCGTTTCACTCTATCGGATTTTAAATGTAAGCACATCTAAACATATATCACAGATTTTTGCTGGTTCACGCTTTCTGGACAATGGGTCTTTTAATTTAGGTTACATGCTTCCTCAGTTTGATTGCCCAGTTGATTTCATACAAGGGACGCTATTGGCGGATGGCTTAGAAGCTACCCAATCAGAGCATGTATTGCATATTAACTAAAACTCTTCAATGCTATAAGATATGCTTCCCGCGCTATGCTTGTTTGCTTCTCTCTATCTTTCTCACTCTCTGCCTGACGGAGGGTGTGAGCAGAGGGCTGTTTGCACAGAGGACACGGACGCTCCTCTACAAAATGCCGCTTTATCGCGGTGCTTCTGTAGACTAAAAGCATGTATTGATTTTTTGATTGTTTGCTTTTCTTTGCGAGCGCTCTCTCTAACATTCTCTGCTCCTGAAGCGCTCCTTTATGACGGCCCCTTTGAAGATAAGATATGTTTGCTTTCTTTTAATTGTGAGAAAGAACTGTCATCTCTGTCTTGTCATGGAGCACAGTTTAAACGCTTGACTAAAGGGTGTTATTTCATGTCTAGAGGGCTCTAATAATGTTAACAGGGTGGGAGAGTTTATAAGGGCTTAAAATATATAAAAATAACCACACAAACATATGGTTTCTACTTCGCGGATTTTCACCTATCGCGGGGGTCTGGAACGCAACCCCCGCGATCGAGGAGGGATTACTGTATATATATATATATATATATATATATATAGTGAGGAGTTATAGAGTGAGTTTTAAAGAATCCACCCACAGTGTATAGAAAGTTCTGATTTCCAACTGTAAATGTGTTAAAAGTAGATATTTAGTGTTAGCCTTTTCTAAAATTTTCCAAAACTAGATTACAGATATCTTGGTAGCTATTTGTAATTCATGTGTCACATTTGTTACAGTCCCTTTGATAAATATTTCCACATTGACCTACTTACCGAGTAGTAGTTCTGGAGGTCGATACCATAATGTGACCACTCTGTTTGTGTATCGATTAGGCTGACTGTTCTTAGCAAGGCTAAATGCTCGAGCAAGTCCAAAATCTGCCAGTTTCAACACACCATCTCGTGTAATGAGGACATTAGCAGCTTTCATATCTCGATGCAAAATCTAAAAATTCAGAAAAAAAAAGTATGTACGAACATTGCATTATTTCTACCTTGACTGAAGACACTAAAGAAATTACAAATGTAAAATCATTAAATAACTAAAATAAATGGAATGCTAAAACACACACTGAAATATTCTAATTTATCACCACAGATATCAGGTCCTATTGTGAGACTTTAAAAACAGGTGATTTAGATGTATTTCTTCGCCATTTTTATTAACCACTCTAATGGCTACCTGCATATACTCAGTGCGCACGCACACACAGTAAATTATATTTGTGCAAGATAAATTCTATAAACTGAAGATAGAGGATTTATGTAGCAACTCGCTGCATGGTCTTTCCAAGACCTGTTAGTAATATTAAATTAAACTAAATTTAATGGTGGGGAAAAACAGGATTTTTCACATTCTGTTACATAACACTGTGGAATCATTATAGGATTAACTGGGATCTTTGCCACCAAGTTTTTTTTTTATAATGCAGGTGTCTATCCTCGAGACCAGAGAGAGCTACAGACACAAATTTAGCACAGATAAAACACAAAATATGCAAAAAAAGAAAAGAAAAACAGAAAAAAAGCTGAATACAAAAATAAACTGCAGCATGTTCTAGGAATAAGTTCAAAACAAGTTTTTTGTTGATGCTTTCCACAATCAGTAAACTGAACACAGCAACAATAACATTTATTTCTAAAGTAAATTTTCATTCAATAAATGTTGCTTTACAACATGCCAAAGAGAAAGTCACAATATAAGAAGAAACTAGCAATTATAATGTAGTATAAGTAACAAAAAAATATCCATACGAGCTTACATAACACAGATAATTAGTAGAAAAATAGCATCTTGTATATAATACCGTATTGCAATGCTCTACAGGGGGAGTCTTTTTTTTTTTTTAATTCTCACACAACCCACTCCAGACAACCGGCTGGAAAATTTATATATTGTGCCCTCCGCAATGTTTGGGACACAAAGACACATTTTTCCTTCATTCCCCCTCTGCTTGAAAGTTTAACATTACAAATCAAAAAGTAAAATGCACATTGCAGACTTTCATTTAACGGAATTTTTATACATTTTGGTAACCACACTTTTTCAACATCTTCCCACCAATCACAAGTGTAATTACTCAGGTGTGTTTCATTAGTACAGGCATAAGATACCTTGGCTTGCTTCTTCCAACTGACTACTGCTGGAGGATAAGAGCTGTGCCAATCAAACTCAAAGAAGCCATTATTTGGCTGAAAAACAAGACCTAATAACTACTTATTGAAATAATTTCATAGCAAATCTCAACTAAGATGGAAGACTATATGTAAATAGACACAAATCAGACCCTTTGATAAACACATGGCAAACCAACAATGTGAGGGTGCTTCTTTGTTTTTTTTAAGGCCATGCCCAATATTCTTGGATGGCCCAAGCAAAGCAAGAACCTCAGCCCAACTTAGAATATGTAGGGGGATTTGGAAATTACTGTTCAAGAACAATACCCCACCAACTTAGGTAAGTCAAAGTAACTGCCAAAGAAAAGGCCAAAAACTACAGGGTCCAAATGTGTGGGAAGTATACTCACTGCTTTACATTATTCAAACTTCTACCATACTTGCTAAAGTAGAGAGAATACTTTATCAATGGCATGAAATACCAATTAACTATAAATATGTTCAATTTAAATTAAAAGGTAGCAGCACCGAACCTAATGATAACAAAAAAATAGTGTTCCAACACATTTGACTCCTCTGCAATTCTGTAGTCAATATTTGTTTCAGTTTTATTATTCTGCTGCAGTCATACCTTATTTCTGTGTATATAATACAGCCCATTCAGCAACATCTGCATGACCTTTTTGATCTCCGCCAGAGTGAATTTGACGTTGGCATTGCTGAGTAGGCCAGCCAGGTCATGCTCGCAAAAATCAAATACTAAGTATATGCTTCCTTTATATCGATTGAATTGAGTGGCTGTGGAAGAAAAAGAAAAGAAAAATTTGTATATCTTACACTGTACATCATAAACAGCCTTTTGTAATATTTTTTTTTTTTTTGCATTCATCACACAAATATATTCCTCAAACAATTCAATTACAAAAATCTTTTACTACATTTTGGAACAGCATTCACTTTACTCATAAAAAACACATCTTGCATATTTTGAGCTCCTAGATGTATGCTTGTTCTTTTACTGTAAATTATTGCTGTTTTTCTTCTGCTGCATTTCAATAATTGAAAGATTACTTTTTTTTTTTTTTAACAACTAAAAGGAAAGACAGTCATGGCAGTCATTTAGTGGCTAAGATAATGGTCAGTAACTTACAAAGTTAAGTTTTTGATCAATAATTATTAGTTACAGCTAAATTCCTGACGCTGATAGACTGATCCTTAACAACTTGCTCACACTTGCAATACAGAATAATAGAAGACTGCTACTACTACAACATATTTGTATTCAAATTCAAATACAAGGCAACAACTACAGTATGCATTTAATATTAAAAAAACTAAAATGAGTACATGTACGAGGTTAAGTCAATGATTAGCTGCACTATTGAGATCATTGTTTGCGTTGGTTGTACAGCTTTCACCGTATACATGTGGACATACGGTCCCTGAGGTCACAGTGGCAAGGCTGCAACCTTAATTAGTTCGTTTTTCTTGTTGATTTCTAGAAATAAACATTGCCACTCTTTTCTCTGTTTGCACCACTTGCACAGAACCACTTTTTTATGTGCTGAAGATGTACCAGGAGGTGAAATCCTCATCACTTCTTCAGAATCATGATATGAACTTGTTCAATGTTGGATGAGGATAGGGGTCCTGCTCTTTATCCATTCTTGTTCAATCATTTTTGAACTTCTCAATTCATGCATAAATACTTTACCGTGGTAAAACAATGTCTCCATATTGTGCAGAAAGCCTTCTATGGATTTTGGCGCCTTTTACACCTTCAGCTCATAAAAAGTACATCACTGATTCTGCTCTTCTTTGATGCAAACTGAGAGTGGAGTGGCTGTGTTTACTCCTAGCAAGAAAAAAAAAAAAAAAAAAAAACAGAAACTGACTGGTCCAGGTTGAAACTTTACCACCGTGCCTGGGAACAAACAGTGTTTCTACACTTGTGCAGGGAAAGCCAAACAAAACGGTCACAAAATTGTGGATAATTGTTGAGTTATCTTGTAAAATTTCCTTTTGCTTTAAACCAGGTAAATCCTTGAACAGGTACTGAAAGCCTACCTTTTGTTCGACAAATTTCAATTAAGTTGACCACATTTTCATGCTTCAGAAGCTGTAATATCTTAATTTCTCTAAGGGCTGTTATTGGAAACTAGAAATGTGGAAAAAGAAACAAATTAAACTTAACGATACAGTTTTAATTCAGCTACACTAAAAAAATTAGATTTGCCATAAAAGGGCAATAGTCCAACAAAAAAATAAAAGACCTCATCTCACCACACAGCATCTGTGTAACTAGAAACTTACAAATATTTAGGTTTTTTTTTTTCTCTAGATTAAAAATGAACCATTTAGAGTCAAACTGGGTACAAAATACTGCACCCAAGATTGTGAGAAGATAAACATTAAGCTGGACATGGAAATAATGAAGATTATAGTAAACATGTGAAAGTCACACCAGCTTCTCTCAATGGTTTATTGCATTACTATGTAAAATAAAAGTTTTAATCCACTGACATACTAAGCCTAAATTTCAAACCAGAAGAGACTACCAGCCTACTTAGTACTCACTAATCCTGCTACGGAGCAGTGGCAAGAACCCTCACTCAGTCAGTTTAAAGCTTTTAACAATGTCCGCCGCACCTCCTTCATTATTAATCAAATAAGTCAGCCATGCTCGAGCTTGCACAGAAATGATCACAACAGTAAAATGATATTTGTAAAGTACCATCTACATGCAACTATCTGAATTGCTTGTGGTCAAACAACTTTGAAACTCCATGAGGGAAAACTCAATGAAAAGTGAGCTAATGGAAAAACAAATTAAATACAGCAGACCAAAGTTTTTTTTGTAAATTTACCCATCAAAGAACAAACAACAAACAATAAACAAACACTACAAACTCATACGCAGAGAATCTAAATGTCTTGTTGCCTTTCCACGGCTTCAGAGCAGAAGGTATTTAATATTAAGCCCCCACCCAACAACTAAAAGTCCCTGGAAAAGTCATCTAATCTGACATGGCTTTAAGCTGGCTTACCGTGCAACTCATATCTGCAAAGCATGCTAATTCATCTGTTGGCTTGCACTCTAAAAATATTATGTTCTGTTTTAAAAATCATAACTACAACACTACTTGATTTCACATCTAGTGAATATAATATGAACATAGCAAACGAATACACCACAGATGTGCACTAACAAGGTCTTAAAAAAAAAAAAATCAAGCCTGCCACAAGTATGTTTGGAGATGTAATATTGACATGTAAATATACTGCATATCCAAAACAGAACGTTTGAGCATATACGGTCACAAGTAACTGTTATGAGCCTATAACAAAAGTGCTCACCTGCAGTGTACAGTCACACTAATATTTTATATTGTTTTGGCAAACACTCTTAAGTCAACACTGGCATAAAATATCAAAATTCTTCTTACCCCTTCCTTCTCATTTTCCATCAGCACTTTCTTTAATGCTACCTTCTTGCCAGTCTGTCTGTGCTTCGCTTTAAATACTTCCCTGCAGTTGAGACAATATTAGACCCAATATTAATATTTTATGACTGACTTCATGCAAAGAAATGAGCAGAAAACTAAAAATCACTACCATGTTTCCAAATTACCTAACAGAACACATATACAAAAATAAATAAATAAGTATATAAATGAATGTAAATTAATGACAGCTTGTTCTTAAACTGGGATTGTGACCTCGTCCTGAGTGTGTACCCACGATACTAAAAGGCAGTAATATGCAAATTCTGTGACTTATACTGTTAAGCAAATTTGACCAAAAAAAAAAAAAATCACATGCTCCAACGTACTCTTGAGTATTCTAACAAAATTTTGCTTCTTCATCTTCTCAGCCCCTTTTTTTCTTGCACAGAGTACTTAGAACCAGTTACTGCAATAAACTTGTCAGTGATCCTTATGCCAGATTATAATAAGCTTGACCGATTATTCAGTTTCTTTATTTCAGTTTAAATGGCAAATTTCCTGAAATTATGAAAACTAGCAAATAAGCAATGCCATTTTTTAAAATGGTGATATTCCATGTAATAAATTGTTTCTGGCATTGTAATAAAGAACCAGAAAATAAATGCATAAATTCACTTTTGTCCTGCTCCACCTTAATACTTTCTCATGTCATTTATTGTAAAATGTCCTATTTTAAAAATAAAAAAGAACAAACCTAGTCTGACCTTTCCAGATCTCTGAATCTCTTTATTATGTAAAGCACTTTGAGCTACTGTTTGTATGAAAATATGCTATATAAATAAATGTTGTTAAATCACTTACTATGTCTTCAACGCCAGTGGTCATTTTAAAATCATCCAGGACGGCACAAACTTGTGATATAGTCTTATTTATATTACTTCTTGAACATAAGTGAAACCACTTACCATTTCCAAAAAACACATTTGACTCATTAGGTTAAAAGGTCTCTCAGAGCTAGTAATGGCTTTTTTTTTATATATATATATTTTTTTTAATTTAAAGAACTGAGCCTGATAAAATACAACAAAGAGGCAGCAGGTGCAATAACACATACAGAAGACAATCTATGAAACACAACACTCTCACCCAACTCAAACAGCTATAAGCAAGTCCATCCAAAGTGGTTTTGCATGAAGAATAAAACAGCAAACAAAATAAAAGTTTAAGCACAGGCCTGGTTTGGTCTTCGTGAAAGCAGATCATGTCAGATTTTTCACTGCATAATGTTATCCCATCTGGTGTTACTCCAAATGTTGTTAAAATTATTTTCTGATCCAATGCTAGAAATGAGATATACAATTTTTGCCCCAAAACGGTTCAAGTTTATTACATTGCCCACATACCCAAGTTGACACTTGAGGACATCAGAAACAGACTGGATTTTGCCCTGGATAATTAGTATGGCATGATGGTGCGGTGGTAGCACTGCTGCCTCACAATAAAGACATCAGGGTTCATATCCCTGGAGCTCCCTTTGTGGAGTTTGCATGTGTTCCTTATGCCTGCTTGTCCAACCTGATATGGGCTGGGAATGGGGGGGATTGTTCACCCTGCCTAGGTGTTGTTTCTGCCTTGCACCCAGGGGATTGCTGGGATAGGCTCCGGGGTTGTCCTACAACCCTGCTCTAGATATGCAGGTTCAGAAAATTGAGGCAGGGATGGATGTAAACAAAAAATAAATGTCTTTTAGTTAAAGTACAGCTTGCTTAGCACATATGAAACCAGAATGTATTCTGTGAATGGCTTAATTCCACTTCTTTTCGGACATTCTGCTTGAAAAAGATTCCAAACTGACAGATTAAGAAAGGAGAAGGGATCATAATGGGACAAACTGTATAAGGTCACAAAGCAATGCTTTTTAAACAAGTTCAATCCGTACAACACTGTAAAACATAAATAAAAATGAAATGTATTTCATATAGACACAAACAAAAACGGGGCAAATAAAAAAAATGAAAAAGGTCTGTCATAAATTTGGCTTTAGCCAAATTCATTTCAGCAAATTAATATTGTCAAGGGATAGATCACTGGAAATTAGCCAAACAGCTGTCGGAATCTTCATTCCAACTAGACAGTATCACCTCAGGATAAGATATAGGTGAGAGACAAGGCAATGCACATTATTTTTTTCTTTATCAATGTACAGTCAAAGCAAAAAGTATGTGAACCTCTAGGAATTCTCTATATTTATGTCTAATTCCGATGTAATACATGGTCGTATTTTCATGTCAGTCACAATAATGAACAAACCCCGTCCGTCTCCTATAACTACGGATACACAAATTTTCAAAGACTTATTGACCATATTGAATAAATCATTCAAACTGTGAAACTGAAGGTTGGAAAAAAGTAAGTGAACCCTAAGCTAATGACTTTTTAAAAAGCTCACTGCAGTCCAAATTTAGCACACCCGGAGTGGAGTCCATTTAATGAAACGAGTTCAGAAGTGTGGCCTAGTATGACTTTGATTGATCAAAAACACGATAAAGTTGGAGTTTGAGCTTCCAACAAGAAGCATATCCAGATGGGAGTCATGCCTCGCACAAAAGAGCTATCTGAAGAGCCACGATGGAAAATTGTTCATCTACATAAGGCTGGAAAGGGTTAAAGTCATCTCAAAGATTTTAGATATTCATCAGTCTACTGTTAGGCAAGTTGTCTATAAAAGGAGACCATTTGGTATTGTGGCTACTCTGCCTAGAAGTGGACGCCCTGCCAAAATGACCCCAAGAGCACCACGCCAAGTCAGCAATGAGGTAAAGAAGAACCCTTGACTGACAGCAAAGGACTTGAAGAAGTCATTAGAACTGGCTAACATTTTGGTTCATGAGTCAACTATACGCAAAACATTGAACAAGAAAGGAGTCCATGGCAGGGCACCAAGAAGGAAGCCACTGCCATCAAAAAAGAACATTGCTGAACACCTGAGGTTTGCGAAAGAGCACTTGGACACTCCACAACAGGACTGGGAAAATGTTTTGTGGAGTGATGAAACCAAAACTGAACTATTTGGGAGGAACAAGCATAACTTCATTTGGCGTAAAAAGGACACTGCATATCAACATCAAAACATCATCCCTACAGTAAAGTATGGTGGAGGGAACATCACGATTTGGGCCTGCTTTGCTGCATCAGGGCCTGGACAGCTTGCCATCATTGAGAGGGAAAAAATGAATTCTCCAGGATAATGTCTGTCCGTCAACTTAAGCTCAGAGGAGGCTGGGTGATGCAACAGGACAATGACCCCAAACGTGGCAGCACATCCACAGCACAATGGCTTCAGAAGAACAGACTCCGCCTGTTGGAGTGGCCCAGTCAGAGCCCTGATCTCAGTCCTATTGAGATGCTGTGGAGTGACTTGAAGAGAGCCATACAGAGAAGACAACCAAAGAATATGGAGGAGTTAAGGCAGTTCTGCTGGGAAGAATGGGCGAAAATTCCCCCCGCACGATGTGCAGGTCTGATCTGCAGTTACAGAAAGTGCCTGGTTGAGGTCATTGCTTCCAAATGAGGATCAACCAGTTATTAAATCCCAAGGTTCACTTACTTTTTCCACTACCACTGTGAATGTTGAACGAGTTTGTAAAATAAAGACATGAAAGAGTAGCATTTTTTGTGTGTCATTGGCTTAAGCTCATTGTGTATATCAGTACCTGTGACTTGGATGGATCAGATCACTTTTTATTACCAAATCATGCAGTAAACCACATAATTCATAAAAAATAAAAATAACATAAAAATTAAAAGAAATTAAAATATAAAGTGTTAACATTACAATAAAAAGCTTTGCCAGTCAATCTTACCCATGTAGCTACTCGCATGGGCCGGACAAATCTCAACTGCATCTTAACAAACGTCTTTTCTCAAAACTGTGAAGATGACAGAGACTTTGCCTCATTTTACCCTTTACATTACCAATTAAATACAGTAAATCCCATTCATCAGGTATGGGAAGGTGCCACCTTCACCAGAACATGTGACCCAGGTTCCCGCGTTGGCCCGGGGCAGACTCAACTCTAACTTAACAAAGGCACGTGTCTTGCTGTAAACAACGAATAAGCAACTGGATTCCAGAAGCTGTGTGAATAAGCAACTGGCTGGAATGGAATAAATGGCTAATTTCAGCCTCGCTGGCCACCTTTCCCCAGCCATTTTCCCTGATTTTGTCGTCCTGTTCCAACTGTGTTACCTCTTTCTCTTCTCATCTCTCCTCACATTTGGACTCGTGTGCTAAAAACTCAAGAGCGCAAAGAGCTCGTTTAACTGTTCACATTTTTTTTTCTGCACAGAGGAAAGTGAAAGATTAAGAAAGGGCCACATAAAGCATTGTGACAGCAACCTTACCCGAAAGTTCCTTGTCCGATCTTCGCCAGCTTCTCGTATTTTGAGAACTCGTCGCAGAAAGGAAACTCGACTCCATCGTAATACTTGGACATGATTGCGGCCTCCCGGTCGGGCCTGCGAAACAAGCAAACGCACACTTCAGACTCCTTACAAGCCCGTTGTGTCCCGTGTTTCTACTATCAATTGTACTGTACAGTCAAACCGTGCGACGTGAACCAACCCAGTAGAAAGCTGATCTACTTTCTTTCTTTTCTGGGTACTACATACTTCTCTGTACCTCCGGAGCTTCCGGTGCGATCTTTCTGCATCTTGGAAGTTGGGGTTCTTTCTGCCTTGAGATTGCTGCTGTCTTTTTAAAATTCGCAATCG
This sequence comes from Polypterus senegalus, assembly GCF_016835505.1. Classification (NCBI taxonomy): domain Eukaryota; kingdom Metazoa; phylum Chordata; class Cladistia; order Polypteriformes; family Polypteridae; genus Polypterus; species Polypterus senegalus. The sequence goes on from NC_053162.1 coordinate 7,529,902, forward strand.
TTTAAAAACGTAGTATTATCCCTTTAAAGGACAGCAAGTATTCTCTCTATAATGTTTTTTTTCTAAATTGCTTTTCAAGATAGAAAAAAATACAATAGCTTACGTTTTATCCATTCGTATGGGCTTTAAGTCAAATAAAACTCGGAAAAACAACACAAAACTAAAGCGGTGCCGGTGCGAAATGGGTGGCGACACACGTCTTCTTCCGGTCTAAGGTAAGTCTCGCGAGATGAGGGAGTGCACGTTTCTATAGGAGGAAAGTGCACATGCGCAAAGGCAATTTTCATTCATAACTTTCAGTTCTACGGAACCGCGGAGAGGACAATACAAAAAAAAAAAAACTTTGGTGACATATTACTGTTTGTGCACCCGTTTCAATTAAAACGTTCAGTCGATTTTATGCAATTCGTGCGTATGCTTTGCTTAAAACTTTTTTAATAATAATAAAAAAAAAAAAACAACTTTCCCGTGGTTTAGTTAATTAGTGCGCACACTATGCGACTCTTCAATTCCACCCGGGGGTGTAAACGTTAATATTATACAAAATTACTGTCTGTTATACTTTCATAGTTATCACTCTTTAATTCAATATTGTACTTTATCAGTGTGATGCTGCTGGAGTATGTGAATTTCCTCTTGGGATTAATAAAGTATCTGTCTATCTAGGATTGCCCTGCTGCTTTTGTTATCAGGTCATGTCATTTTCGAACCTGCTTAATCCTTAATCAGCTTTGCTTGGGACGACTGGAGCCTATCCCATCCATCATAGGCCGCAAGGCAGGAACAGACCCTGACCATCGCAGTGCGAGCTCACCACACTTGCTTCAATTTAGCATCGCCAATTCACCTAACCATGACTGTGGGAGGAAACCCATGTACACATGAGAAGAACATGCAAACTCCTTGCAGGGTGGAACTGGGACGTCAAACCTGGTCTCCTTTCTACCAGACAGCAAAGCTACAATTGCAGGACGCCACCATGACGCTGTGTGCTTATTGTCGTATACTAAAATAGGCAAATGGAAAAGAACTGTCAATTGACCTGTGGGAAAAGTAATTCAATACTGGTTCCTATGGAATCTGTTCCTGTTGCCACTCAACACAGGGGACTAAAGACATATCAAAAGCAACAGCACAAAGCTACTTGTAACATCAATTTGAACGCTCTCTCTATAATGGTTTAGATGGAAATGCTTTGAGAAGCTTGCCACTAATCTAAAACAGTATTCCGGGAAGCTGGTCATTTAGGATGACAATAATGTTATTTATGGACTGCACCGTGTACAGCAGCTTAGGGTGCGTTGTTAGACCCATCTGAAAATTAATGCTACAGGTTATCAAAGAAATGGGGGACAACTTTATATGGTAACATTGGCACAGTCCAAGGGAAGATGCATTATATTACTAAAATTAATCTGGAATAATTTGTATTTTCTTTTCAAAAGTTTTTATAAGGCCACAGCTAATGTAAATAGGTTACGGTGACTTTTGAATCAACAAATACGCTAAACTAATGTCACCTACCCTTAAAACAGAGGAACTACATATAGTAAAGAGTACTACATATAGTAAAGATTACTGATTGAGCTTTAGAGTAGTCACTTTTACTTTTTAATTTGTATATTTTGAATTCAGAATTTTACTAACTGCAAAGTCTCGCTTGTATATCTGAGTGCTGAGGTCGTGAACATGCCACTTGTCTAGAGAGCAGCGCAGTGGTCTGAGCAAATCTTTAACAAATTACACAACACCTTGTCAAAATATGTAACAAACAAAAATGTCTCTTTGATGAAGCAAATCAAAATTGTTTCCATCTGTAACAATTTATTTCTTGTAAAGCCCAAATTCAGACAAGGAATACCTCAAAGGCCCTGTTTTTTGACAGCCCACCAGCCTTGACTCTCTGAAAAGAAAACCTTCTAGGTAAGGAAAAAAAAAATTGAAGAAATCTTCCAACCATCCATTACCCAACCTGCTGTATCCTAACTACAGGGTCACGGGGGTCTGCCGGAGCCAATCCCAGCCAACACAGGGCACAAGGCAGGAAACAAACCCCGGGCAGGGCGCCAGCCCACTGCAGGACACGCATACACACTAAGGATAATTTAGGATCGCTAATCCACCTAACCTGCATGTCTTTGGACTGTGGGAGGAAACCCACGCAGACACAGAGAGAACATGCAAACTCCACGCAGGAAGCGAACCCGGGTCTCCTAACTGCGCCACCGTGCCACCCTGAAGAAATCTTGAGAAAGGCACTTCAGAGACAGACCCCCCTTAAAATAGGTTGGGTGTGCAATGGGTGTCAAAAATTGGGATAAGAAAAACAAACAGAACACAAGTAATCCTCTTCACAGAGCTACATGGCCAGTCTATCATGGCCACTTCAGAAATACGACACAACACCCAACGCTCCTCACCAAGTGCAGGCACACAGCAACATGACAACTCTCAAGGCAAAATGCAAGAATACATAAAAGCACTCACTAAATCCAGAACTGTCACATATCAGGACACAGATTTGTTCAAATACATTAAAAAAAAAAACAAAGTAGGAAGCCACATAAATGAAAAACAACAATATCTGTCAGTCAATCCATCCATTTTCTAAACCCACATATCCAGAGCAGGAATGTTGGGGAACTCAAGCCAGCAAGCATCCGCAACACAAGTTTTCTATCATTTCAGTATCGTTAATGGAACTTGTGTACTTTTTTCATTATTTCAAAAATTTTAACAACTTTTTGTAAGTGTGATTTAGGTTATATTGTAACTTCATATTCTGAAATATTTATGATACTAGGGGGCTCTGCCCCCTCCTCGCACGCCCCCAGGTTTGGTTTACCGGATATACAATTTAAAGAGATTGTTATTTTCATGGGAATTGTTGCGTATGCATTATTTTCACTTTTACTTTAAAACTTTAGTAAAAACAATATTTGGAATTAACTTTTCTTCAAGATCGCACTGAATTTTTATTCCGTTTTTGGACTTACATCGTGACAACACAACGTATAACTAACTGCCTGTGAGTGAATATCATTTCTTTCTCTCTAATAAATAAAACGACTTTTTCGAATGTTTGTCTCTTTCTTCTTCACTTTGTCGTTGATGTGAACATATAAAATTATTGTCCTGATAAAATGTATAAGAACTCTGACAGCGCGGGAAGATGGAGGTTAGATGACCGTGATCTTGTTTGAAAACAGTTGTAAGCAGGGCGTGACTTGAAAGAATCTCATGTTAAAAGTCTCCGTTCTCACAGGACTTCATACCGCGCCCATGTTTTTGGGATCTTTAAATTCTCGCTGGCAACATAGATAGATAGATAGATAGATAGATAGATAGATAGATAGATAGATAGATAGATAGATAGATAGATAGATAGATAGATAGATAGATAGATATGAAAGGCACTATATGATAGATAGATAGATAGATAGATAGATAGATAGATAGATAGATAGATAGATAGATAGATAGATAGATAGATAGATAGATAGATCGACAGATAGATCGAGAGATAGATCGAGAGATAGATCGAGAGATAGAAATGAAAGGCACTATGATAGATAGATAGATAGATACTTTATTAATCCCAAGGGGAAATTCACATAATCCAGCAGCAGTATACTGATTCAAAGAAACAATATTAAATTAAATAGTAATAAAAATGAAAAGAATTAAAATAAAATTAATGTTCACATTTACTCCCCCGGGTGGAATTGAAGAGTTGCATAGTGTGGAGGAGGAACGATCTCTTTAGTCTGTCAGTGGAGCAGGACGGTGACAAAAGTCTGTCACTGAAGCTACTCCTCTGCCTGGAGATGACACTGTTCAGTGGATGCAGTGGATTCTTCATGATTGACAGGAGTTTGCTTAGTGCCCGTCGCTCTGCCACAGATGTTAAACTGTCCAACTTTAATCCTACAATAGAGCCTGCCTTCTTAACAAGTTTGTCCAGGCGTGAGGCGTCTTTCATCTTTATGCTGCCACCCCAGCACACCACCGCGTAGAAGAGGGCACTCGCCACAACCGTCTGGTAGAGCATCTGCAGCATCTTACTGCAGATGTTGAAGGATGCCAACCTTCTCAGAAAGTATAGTCGGCTCTGACCTTTCTTACATAGAGCATCAGTATTGGCAGTCCAGTCCAATTTGTCATCTAGCTGCACTCCCAGATATTTAAAGGTCTGCACCCTCTGCACAGTCACCTCTGATGATCACAGGGTCCATGAGGGGCCTAGGCCTATTAATTAATTAATAAATTAGACGATCTATAAGTCTCCGACTTAAAGTTTAAATCCGAACAATATATTCAATCTCTTTTTGCTGTTCCATTATTTCACCGAGTAATAATTTCCATTTGGCAGCATGGTGGCACAGTGGGTAGCGCTGCTGCCTCAAAGTAAGGAGACCTGGGTTTGCTTCCCGGGTCTTCCCTGCGTGGAGTTTGCATGTTCTCCCCGTGTCTGTGTGGGTTTCCTCTGACAGTCCGAAAACATGCAGGTTTGGTGCATTGGCCATCCTAAATTGTGCTTGGTGTGTGTGTGCCCTGCAGTGGGCTGGTTCCCTGCCCGGGGTTTGTTTCCTGCCTTGCACCCTGTGTTGGCTGGGATTGGTTGGAGGGGACTGGGCAGTCTAATGGTCTGGAATCCCTACAGATCTTATTTTTTTTCTCCAGTCGTCTGGAGTTTTTTTTGTTTTTTGTTTTTTCTGTTCCCCCCTGGCCATTGGACCTTACTCTTATTCTATGTTAATTAATGTTGACTTATTATATTTTCTTATTGTGTCTTTTATTTTTCTATTCTTTATTATGTAAAGCACTTTGAGCTACTGTTTGTATGAAAATCCATCCATCCATCCATTTTCTAACCCGCTGAAAACAAACACAGGGTCATGGGGGTCTGCTGGAGCCAATCCCAGCCAACAAAGGGCACAAGGCAGGAACCAATCCTGGGCAGGGTGCCAACCCACCGCAGGTTTGTATGAAAATGTGCTATAGAAATAAATGTTGTTGTTGTTGTGGTTCCAGCAGACCCCCGTGACCCTGTAGTTAGGATATAGCTGGTTGGATAATTTCCATTTCTTTGCGCTAATGTGATCTTGCCTATCCTTTTTTTGAGACTTTCGAATTTTCGTACTTCTATCATCTCTAACCTCCTCCTCATGTGTACCGCCGAAATTTTTGAATTCTGTACAATTTTCTACTTTGTCATCTACTCTTTGCCCTTTATTTCCGGCACCGGGTGTCGTTAAATCTCTTTCTCGCGGGATGTATAAGTGTCTCTCCGAGAGAATCACATCTCGTCTCCTTCCAAGATTTTTTTTTTTATAATAGAGAGATGTGACTTGGAATATGATGTAATTGTATAGCAGTAGAGTTGAGACTTTACAAAATGCAGTTACATTTTGTGGTTCATCTGGGCCTCACCCCCAAATTCTGCCCATGATAGGAAACTCTTTGGACGTTCAAACGCAATAAAAGATCCAATGCACAGGGCTGGGTTGACTCTTTAGTTGCTAAGATGTACTAAAAAATACGGATGTGAGCGTCAGTAGGCTTTACGCCCATGGAACCAAGTTACCCGAACTATTCTATTACATGTTTACCACTCTGATGCTGATCTTTCTGATCATAACATAGGCAGGGCCGGATTAAGACGAAATTGGGCCTGATGCTGGAGCGCAAACAAGGCCTATTTTTTCTCGCCATTGGTACATGTGCATTCGACACTCACCGTACACGCGCACTCAGACCGACCAACCCTAACCCTAACCCTAATTGAACATGAATAATAATGACGACGTAGTATCGTAACAACTCGAGATTAACATCAAACTATGTAACATCAACATTCATTAACAAATGTCTGAAAAAAAGTGCACTTAATGCAGAAAACCTAACAACGAAATACACAAAATTTTGCAATTCTTTTACGAAACAGAGTAAGAAAAAATGAATGTGCAGAGACATTGGGTCAAAGTGACTCAGTTCAGGCTCTTGAGGGTAAAAATTTGTCCACAATTTAAATTTCATAATAGACCAGAATCCTGTCGAGGATTTTAAAAATTCTAAACATCCATGCTGGACCCGCGGGCCGGCTTTTAGTTTCCCCTTTTCATATAATCATTTAAATAGCCATCTTTTTTTACTGTACAACTAACTTTCAAGGTGAAAAATTTCCTACGTGGCACTTACCGAACAATAATAAAGTGGCAAGAATCACCAAGATAGTGCAAAAAGAGCAGCTAAATTACTAAGTAAACTGTTTAACGTAAAATTGATAGCGGTAACTTGAAATCTTCGGTTAACAATAAACACGACGACGTTATAGTTACGTCACAGTGCAAATAACAATAGTAACTGTGTAATAAGTAACGCTGTGTCTAGGCGTCCAAAAGTCGGACTCCAAATTTCATTCTAACAATTATTTTGAAGTTAATGTAGCAAGTGTTCAGAAGCCATTAAGAAGGCTAACAGAATGTCAGATTATATAGCACCTTGACATGTGGAGTACAAGTCACAGGAGGTTCTGGTCAAGTCTTTATAACTCACTGGTGAGGCCTCATCTGGAGTACTGGGTGAAGTTTTGGTCTCCAGGCTACAAAAAGGACATAACAGCACTAGAAAAGGTCCAGAGAAGAGCGACTAGGCTGATTCCAGGGCTACAGGGGATGAGTTATGAGGAAAGATTAAAAGAGCTGAGCCTTTACAGTTTAAGCAAAAGAAGATTAAGAGGTGACCTGATTGAAGTGCTTAAAATTATGAAGGGAATTAGTCCAGTGGATCGAGACTTGTATTTTAAAATGAGCTCATCAAGAACACGGGGACACAGTTGGAAACTTGTTAAGGGTAAATTTCGCACAAACATTAGGAAGTTTTTCTTTACACAAAGAACGACAGACACTTGGAATAAGCAACCAAGTAGTGTGGTAGACAGTAAGACGTTAGGGACTTTCAAAACTCGACTCGAATAAGTGGATAGGACTGGCGAGCTTTGCTGGGCTGAATGGCCTGTTCTCGTCTAGAGTGTCCTAATGTTCTATTGAAAGAGAAGGAATAAAATATCCTTTTAGTGCTTTTACCTGGTGTCTAGGACATTTGTCTATTGGGTTTGAGGTGTGGCAGCACCCTCTAGTGTCTTACACTTTAAAGTTGAAAGTTTATTATTATTCATTATTTTGTAATGCTATGTTATAACATTCCCCTTCACTGATTTAACTGTCTAGGATCTGCTCGTACAGCTACATTTTGTAGGAGCAAAAAAAAGTTTGGTGGACATGATGCAGAACACGAATATGGGAAATGTGGAGAAGGGGCTGAGGTTAAGTGTTGTGAATGTGGAGGGAGTTACAGTACTGGACCATTATGGAGGCAAAAAACTATGTATGTGTGTATCCACTTTGTACTTATGGGTTATTGAGTGTAGATTGATGGGCAAAAATGGTACATTTATCAATTTCAAAATAAATCTACAACACATTAAAGTGTGAATAATTGACTCTCCTTTCAACAAACAAGATACCAGTGGCGTGTCTTTCATTTCATAGGAACATTTGAGCACTGCGGTGTTTTCTGAACAAACATTTTTAGTGAAGCCGTATTTAGTGTGTGAAATTAAATCAAATGTGAAAAACTGGCTGTGCACAAATGTGGGTCCCCTTGTCATTGTGCTGATTTGAATGCCTGTCACTGCTCAATGCTGATTACTTGGCTGTATGAGCTTGTTAAGCCTTGAACTTCATAGACAGGAGTGTCCAATCATGAGTGGTCAAAGGTATTTAAGGTGGTCAATTACAAGTTGTGCTTCCTTCCCTTTGACTCTCCTCTGAAGAGTGACAGACACCATGGGATCCTCAAAGCAACTCTCCAAAGATCTGAAAACAAAGATTGTTGAGTCTCAAGGGTTAGGGGAAGGCAACAAAAAGCCATCTCAGTGGTCTAAACTGTCAGTGTCAACTGTAAGGAATGGGCGCAGTGGTAGTGCTGCTGCTTTGCAGTAAGGAGACTGTGGAAGATTGTGGGATCGCTTCCCGGTTCCTCCCTGTGTGGATAGCACTTTGAGTACTGAGAAAAGCGCTATATAAATGTAATGAATTATATGCAGAGGATTGTGAGAATGGTGACAGACAACCACAGATCGCCTCCAAAGACCTGCAAGAACATCTCGCTGCAGATGGTGTATCTGTACATCGTTCTACAATTCAGCACAATTTGCACAAAGAACATCTGTATGGCAGGGTGATGAGAAAGAAGCCCTTTCTGCACTCACACCACAAACAGAGTCACTTATTGTATCAAATGCTCATTTAGACGAGCCAGATTCATTTGAGAACAAAGTGCTTTGGACTGATGAGACAGAAATTGAGTTATTTGGTCATAACAAAAAGTGCTTTGCATGGCGGAAGAAGAACACCGCATTCCAAGAAAAACACCTGCTACCTCCTGTCAAATTTGGTGGAGGTGCCATCATGCTGTCGGGCTGTGTGGCTACTTGAGGGACTGGGGCCCTTGTTAATGTCGAGTGTCGGATGAATTCAACGCAATATCAACAAATTCTTCACGATAATGTTCAAACATCAGTCACAAAGTTGAAGTTAAACAGGGGTTGGATATTCCAACAAGACAATGAGCCAAAACACAGTTGGAAATCTACAAAGGCATTCATGCAGAGGGAGAAGTACAATGTGCTGGAATGGCTGTCACAGTCACATGACTTAAATATCATTGAAAATCTATGGGATGATTTGAAGCAGGCTGTCCATCAAATTGAACTGAACTGGAGAGATTTTGTATGAAGAAGGTCAGAAATACCAACATCAGAGTCCAGACACTCATCACAGGCTATAGGAGGACAGCGTCTGGAGGCTCAAAGGAGCAAAAGGAGGCTCAACTAAGTATTGATGTCATATGTCTGTTGGGTGCCCACATTTATTCACCTGTCTAATTTTATTGTGATGCATATTGCATATTTTCTGCTAATCCAATAAACTTAATGTCACTACTGAAATATGACTGTTTCTATAAGGCATGTCAGATATTAAAAATAAGTTGCTACTTTGTAAGCTCAGCCAGTGATAAACAAAAATCCAAAGAAGTAAGAGGGGGTCCCAAACGTTTTCATATGACTGTATATAGTGTTCCCTCCTATCTGTCATATAGCACCATTTATATTTATCTATGCAGTTATTTTATTGCAATGCTCACAATACGATTTGGTATAGCAAAAAAACAATTACGACAGATCATCTCAATAAAAAGGACCATATGCCTACATTTTATATACTCTGTTTAAATGATGAGAAAGGTACAAGGATAGACATGACATCAAATCAATTATGTTGTGTAGATTTACTGTATCTAATAGCTTGCTTGGGAAATATTTTTGGGGTAGTGCTAGTAAATTCTGTATTTGATAGGAAGTAAAATTTTTACCCTATTGTGATTAAAATAGAAACTATTCTAATGGAAGGACAGAAAACAGATTTTGTGAAATGGTGGCGGCACGGTGGTGCAGTGGTAGCGCTGCTGCCTCGCAGTTAGGAGACCCGGGTTTGCTTCCCGGGTCCTCCCTGCGTGGAGTTTGCATGTTTTCTCCCCGTGTCTGCGTGGGTTTCCTCCGGGCGCTCCGGTTTCCTCCCACAATCCAAAGATATGCAGGTTAGGTGGATTGGTGTGTGGGTGTGTTTGTGTGTGTCCTGCGGTGGGTTGGTTCCTGCCTTGTGCCCTGTGTTGGCTGGGATTGGCTCCAGCAGACCCCCGTGACCCTGTATTTGGATTCAGCGGGTTAGAAAATGGATGGATGGGTGTTTTACAATAGTATAATTCTAATAGTAATTCTAATAGTAGAATGTTGTGTTTGCTGTAATTGAAACCTCCCATTAGTTATGCAAATTAAACATTACATTTTTTTTTTAAATGAATAATATAAGCAAATGTAGATTTGAATCAGCTGAGAAATTCATACCTAAAAAGAAAATGGCCAAATGCAAATGAATTTTACCTTGGTAGACAGAAGGACGGAGAGATAGACAGAACTTTATTTGTCCCCTGGGAGAAATTTGGCTTTTTACAGAATGGTTACTGTCAAAGATGCAAATATTAAACTAGAATTAACTGAATTGGAGAAAGCAGATTTGATAATGTTATGCTGTGTTACATGTATATATTATTATGCGTTGTATTTGTATAACATATTACTCTATTTATATCTAAAACTGATATTATAATATTAAGTCATCATTATGGTAAAAAAATAAAAACTTTACGGTTAGAGCGGCCCGAATTGTAGTCCTTTTTGTCGCACTGCCCACTTGAAGTGCCCGTCCGTTACTGCCGTAATGCCATCGACTCCCAGCCGGTAACGCTACTTACTTGTCCCGAGCAGCCTCGCTCCCTAAATCGCGCAGGCGCACACAGATTTGCCGGTTTCTTTACCTTCTCCGTTCCGTTGTATTTGTAGTCGTATCGGCTGAGGACCCCGCGTGCCTATACGGTGTTGTAGTCTAGAAGTTTCGCTTTATTTTCTCTTTGTTCACAATACTTAAGTAATACAGCATAGGAAATCATCAAATTTGTTCAAGTGTGTTATTTTTGTGAGTGCCTTGAGAAATTTGGATTTTTTATTCAGGCGCGACACAGATAGCTTTGCGCGTCAGGGCTTCATCAGCTGATTCGCTGTGTGTTGATGTTGTGTGACCGGCAGCTGCAGAGACAGAGCAGGGTATCGGGAATGCTGCTGTTCAACTGAGAGTCTCGTATTATCGGACAGTTTGCAGAACGGCTCAGTTGTTTAAGCGTGCAGCCTTTTTCATTTTTGTGAATGAACACCTTTATTTCTTTGACCGAATAAACTGTCACGATAGACTGGAACCAGTATGTCTGGGCCGAATGGAGATCCCAGCGTCTCGCTCGAAGTGGACGGAGACGACGAATTCAACGAAGAAGGTACAGACTGTTGCACTGCTTACACGTTTGATAATTATTCTAAGTTTTTCATTTTTATCTAAAGTGACACTCAGATCAGTTACATGATGGGGGTTGTTTTTCGTATTTGATCGGTTAGATCCTGACCAGTGAAAGAAGAGACTCGATGAGGTCACGTATGGATTTGAAACGTTAACCTTGTGTTAAACTTTGACACCTCACGTCCTGGATCGTCACGTTTTATTTATGTAGCTCCTTTCCATATCTAATAAGCTTTCAATGTCCTATACAAATGTTGTATAGTAGTTTCTGCTTGACAGCGGTTCGAACTGGCAGATAAAGTGACACGATCAAGGACACACAGAGAGACAGAACCGGTCAGGAGAGTCAAATGTACACTACCAGTCAAAAGTCTGCACACCGCCAGAAATGTTGATGTTTTTACTAAATTGTTAAATTGATTTAAAATACAGTCAAAAATATGGAATAACATTCAGTCTGCAAAAAAAAAAAAATTGCAATATTTTTTGAGAAGGCTGTTTTTGAACCCAGAACTGAAGTTTATGAATGCCAGTACTTTGCGACCAAAGTAAACGGACTAACAGGTGCCAATGGTGTTAATGAAATTTCCAAAGGTTTTCCTAATGTCCAAGTAGCATTTAGACAGGACTAATTAAAGGTAATCTAAGGGATTTGGCTATTCGGACACTGAAGGAATGGCTGCTGAAAACGGTGATTTGCAGCCATATCTGGGTAGTAAATTAATAATCTGATTGATCAAGCGGTAATAGCTTTAACAAGACTAGTAATATCTTTGTATTTTTCAGTTGTTCTAATGGTATCGTGATTTAAGGAGGCATCAATTTCTATCAAATACATGAAAACTTACTAGTGGTGTAGCAATACTAGTGACTGGTAGTATGTGACCTTCCCACATTGGTGAAACATCTCTAGATCCTTAACAGTTGTAATGCAGTTCATTAAAGCGAGCAATCAGGATCACACCAAGGTGGGTGGTTGGTGCGGGGGATTCAGACTTTCTTCTGTGTGCTTTAGGGTCCAAAGTGTCATTAAGAAAAACAATAGTGGTTTGAACCCAAATGGGCCAGCGGAGGGTCACACCATGTGCCACTTTGACTTGTTTATAGACTTCAAATCCAGTGAATTCTCTTAATTTGTCTCTTAATGTGAACAAGACAAAAGAGGTGATTGTTGACTTCACGGAGACCCATGCTATCCACACACCAGTGCACATCGAGAGCACAGCAGTGGAAATGGTAAAGGGCATCAGATTCATCGATCTGCATCTGCCAGCGGACCTTTAGTTGGTCAATTGACACCACCTCCATTGCCAAGAAGGCACAGCAATGTTTCCACTTGCTTCTGTAGCTCAAGATGCTCACCACATTCTACAAGAGACCCCATTGAGAGCACTTGAAACGGCTACATCACCGTCTTGGTGTCCCTGAACATAAGGTCCTACAAGGGATAGTACACACAGCAGAAAAGATCACTGGGAACCCTCAGCCCTTCATTGAAGACATCATCTTTCTAAAGTGGAGCATCCGCACAGCCTATAGCAGGGGTGTCCAGTGCGTCGATCGCAAAGGTAGTGCAGGTAGATCACATTGCATTCAAAAAAAAAAATAAAATAAAATTAAACGTTAGTCTATCATATATCCTCCCTATGGCATTTGCCACTTGATTGAAATACAGGACGGCCAGTCTGAGATCTCTTTCCTTCTGACACACTGGTTATCCCGCCCGCACGATCAAACACACGAGCTACTGCGAAACTCCGGCTGTGATCTAGTTAGCCTTCCAATTTATATCGACTAAAAAAGGGATTTAAAAAAAAAATTGTTTAGGGAGGGTATGGGCTGGATGTGGAATTGGAAGAGGATTTTTTTCTCACAATGTCACAGTCGAAGTGCGTTTGACAGATCATGACAGATCATACAATCTATCATTGCTATTCCAAAGAAGGAAAATGTGGAAAGTCACTTTCGAACTGTTCATAAAAACTACGAGACTGACTTCCTTCCAAGAAGCGATCTGAGAAAGAGAAAAGAGAGGGATCTAAAATCGCAGTTAAACGGACAGCCGTCATTTTTCGTTCGGCTGAATTCAAAAGGCAGACACATTGAAGCATCGTTCCGGGTGAGTCACTCGATCATTAAGCATAAGAAGTCCATCCAAGATGGCGAGATGATAAAAGAGGCCTTCGTTGAGACAGATGGCTAGGGAGAAATTCCTGCTTAGATTTCAAGACCACTGGCCTGAGAAAAAGGAGTTTCTCCTTGTCATTAAACATGCAGAATACAAGCAACTTAATAACAATCAATGGCCGCTAGAATTGGCATTTTTTCCAATCTGACCAACACGTTGAATGAGCTTAATTTACAGCTGCAAGGGAAAGAGAAAACCAGTCAATATGATTAGCTCAGTTAATGCTTTCAAACGAAAGCTGCAGCGCCTTGATTTGGAGAACATCGAAAACCACGCGTCAGAGCTGGAGACGCAATGGAAGGCGTGTGCGCAACTTGACATCATCCGCTACACAGAGCAGACTTTGACAGACGGGTTCAAGACTCTGCTTTACTTGAGCCAATCGCTACATTTAAGTGCCATCCATTTAGGGAAGACGTTCAGGGCGATTCACCCGCGTCAAAAATTGCAACACTTTCACCTAAAACTCCTCTACAGTGGAGGATGAGATTTTGACACTACAGGATGACATTCAGCTGACGTCTGGGGCTCTTGGACAGTTTTAGAATTCACAGACGAAAAGGACCCAAACATGAGGAAATGTGCCACCTCCTTGACTGAATTATTCGGGTCTAATTATTAATGCAAGTCAGCCTTTTCCCACATGAAGATTATTAAATCCAAATACTGTAGTGACCGTAAATATATTGAATTGTTATTGTGCCATAAAGATTTTTCAGTTATGTAAGGTACGACAACATACATTTTATGTATAAAGTATACTCAGTGTGTATATAATATATCTATATCTATCCTAATAAAAGGCAAAGCCCTCACTCACTCACTCACTCACTGACTCATCACTAATTCTCTTAACTTCCCGTGTAGGTAGAAGGCTGAAATTTGGCAGGCTCATTCCTTACAGCTTCCTTACAAAAGTTGAGCAGGTTTCATTTCGAAATTCTACACGTAATGGTCATAACTGGAAGCTATTTTTCTCCATATACTGTAATGGAGTTGAGCTCGATGGCCGTGGGGGGGGGCGGAGTTTCATGTGACATCATCACACCTCCCACGTAATCACATGAACTGGCTGTCAACGCAGTACGTAGAAAACCAGGAAGAGCTCCAAAAAGCGCTGAAGAAAACATGCATTATATAATTGAGAAGGCAGCGAAACAATAAGAAGTGAGCGAGTGACATTTACAACCATATTCATGAGTGCAGCTACCTCGGAAACAAAGCACGGTGTAAACCTAAAGTTTAAATTAAGTTCATAGACAGGCTGCCGCTGGTGTTTGTCATGCCCTCGGGTAATGCGGGATACAAGTTTAATGAGAGGACGCAGGATATAAACGAGAGTTTTGATCACTTTGTAACTAAGTTAAACTTGCTGGTCAAAGGCTGTGCTTATGCAAATTCCGAGAGACTGTGTTTGTGGGGGATTGACAGTTAACGCGGGTGGGGGAGTCACGTCATCCTCTCCCCTCCCATTCACCTCATTTCGCTCTGAGCTGAGCTCCGCGGCTAACGCCGTCTTCCGAAGCAACTTCGTCACACTGCCACCAAATACTCACAGAAAACTCCACAAGTTAATACACACGCTGTCTCTAGAGTTTCTCCACACTCAATGTATTCCTCGCGTCACCTTTATACCCTCTGACCTCCCATTTCAATTCAGATGCCTCCAATTTCAAGTAAGGCTCTGCTGCGCGATGACAAGTAATAAGTCTCAGGCACAGACCCTACACAACGAAGCCATTTATTTCAGGCAAGATTGCCTTTCTCCTGGACAACTATATGTTGCATTCTCAAGAGTGAGCTCGCACAGCTTCGTCATATTACAACCGGAGTGCAGTCAGAAACTTTTAAGTTTTACTTAACATTAAATTAAGCTGTGGACATCGCAACATGACACAAGAGAGCAGCTCACGTGAACTTACTGAACGCAGTACGAGTGATCACTTCCATGCATCAAACCTGTTCAAAAAACGCATTACATAATTGACAAGGTGATGGCTTTATATGGCGTTCATTTATAAAAGAGCAGAGAGGCTGTGTGAAGGCAGCTACACAAAAAACCAGCGGAGCGTCTTATATGAGCAGGCAGTCAGCTAAAGAAGGGAATCAATAAATATCTATATAATCGTAATAAACGAGCAAAAAATAACGTACAAGCCGCGGATTAAATAAAGGAAATGGGTACCTGAACAGTAAAGTAAGTCTCGAATAGCTACACAATAACTATAAGAATCGTAATAAACGAACAATAAAACAGTACAGAACCGCAAAGCAAGGAGAAACGACAGCCTTGTATGGCGTTCATTTATAAAGCAGCGGAGATGCTGTGTGAAGGCAGCTACACAAAAAAACAGCAGAGCGCCACACTCTGAATGTATTCCTGGCATCACCGTTATACCCTCTGATCTCCCATTTCAGTTCAAATGTCTCAAATTTCCAGTAAGGCTCTGCTTCACCATGACAATTAATAAGTCTCAGGGACAGACCCTACAAAAGGTTGCCATTGATTTGACACAACATTGCATTCTCAAAAGTTATATATATATATATATATACACACACACCCCGATCTACATACTGTCAAATAAACAAACCACACACCCTGGCGCTGACTTCCGAGGTTCGATTCCCGAGAGGGGGTGCAGTGAGTGTGTACTGCCTGATGAGCCCAGAATTAGGGCGAAACATGTGCCGCGTACTGTTTGCATTATTTGACAATAAAACTATTTCAATATGTTCAATATATATATACAGTGGTGTGAAAAACTATTTGCCCCCTTCCTGATTTCTTATTCTTTTGCATGTTTGTCACACAAAATGTTTCTGATCATCAAACACATTTAACCATTAGTCAAATATAACACAAGTAAACACAAAATGCAGTTTTTAAATGATGGTTTTTATTATTTAGGGAGAAAAAAATCCAAACCTACATGTCCCTGTGTGAAAAAGTAATTGCCCCCTGAACCTAATAACTGGTTGGGTCACCCTTAGCAGCAATAACTGCAATCAAGCGTTTGCGATAACTTGCAATGAGTCTTTACAGCTCTGGAGGAATTTTGGCCCACTCATCTTTGCAGAATTGTTGTAATTCAGCTTTATTTGAGGGTTTTCTAGCATGAACCGCCTTTTTAAGGTCATGCCATAGCATCTCAATTGGATTCAGGTCAGGACTTTGACTAGGCCACTCCAAAGTCTTCATTTTTTTTTCTTCAGCCATTCAGAGGTGGATTTGCTGGTGTGTTTTGGGTCATTGTCCTGTTGCGGCACCCAAGATCGCTTCAGCTTGAGTTGACGAACAGATGGCCGGACATTCTCCTTCAGGATTTTTTGGTAGACAGTAGAATTCATGGTTCCATCTATCAAAGCAAGCCTTCAAGGTCCTGAAGCAGCAAAACAACCCCAGACCATCACACTAGCACCACCATATTTTACTGTTGGTATGATGTTCTTTTCTGAAATGCTGTGTTCCTTTTACGCCAGATGTAACGGGACATTTGCCATCCAAAAGTTCAACTTTTGTCTCATCAGTCCACAAGGTATTTTCCCAAAAGTCTTGGCAATCATTGAGATGTTTCTTAGCAAAATTGAGACGAGCCCTAATGTTCTTTTTGCTTAACAGTGGTTTGCGTCTTGGAAATCTGCCATGCAGGCCGTTTTTGCCCAGTCTCTTTCTTATGGTGGAGTTGTGAACACTGACCTTAATTGAGGCAAGTGAGGCCTGCAGTTCTTTAGACGTTGTCCTGGGGTCTTTTGTGACCTCTCGGATGAGTCGTCTCTGCGCTCTTGGGGTAATTTTGGTCGGCCGGCCACTCCTGGGAAGGTTCACCACTGTTCCATGTTTTTGCCATTTGTGGATAATGGCTCTCACTGTGGTTCGCTGGAGTCCCAAAGCTTTAGAAATGGCTTTATAACCTTTACCAGACTGATAGATCTCAATTACTTCTGTTCTCATTTGTTCCTGAATTTCTTTGGATCTTGGCATGATGTCTAGCTTTTGAGGTGCTTTTGGTCTACTTCTCTGTGTCAGGCAGCTCCTATTTAAGTGATTTCTTGATTGAAACAGGTGTGGCAGTAAT
Source organism: Polypterus senegalus (assembly GCF_016835505.1). NCBI lineage: Eukaryota > Metazoa > Chordata > Cladistia > Polypteriformes > Polypteridae > Polypterus > Polypterus senegalus. Next base: position 7,547,139 of record NC_053162.1, read on the forward strand.
CAGGCCTGGGGTGGCTACGGAAATTGAACTCAGGTGTGATACACCACAGTTAGGTGATTTTTAACAAGGGGCAATTACTTTTTCACACAGGGCCATGTAGGTTTGGATTTTTTCTCCCTAAATAATAAAACCATCATTTAAAAACTGCATTTTGTGTTTACTTGTGTTATATTTGACTAATGGTTAAATGTGTTTGATGATCAGAAACATTTTGTGTGACAAAGATGCAAAAGAATAAGAAATCAGGAAGGGGGCAAATAGTTTTTCACACCACTGTATATCAGTGCTTCCCGATTCATTTTACCCTCGCATCCCCTTGGTTTGAGAAGTACGAAAAAATATGAGGTTAACGCAGAAAAACAGATTACCAATTGAAGGTTTATGAATAATGGATACTTTATTCGCCATCAATAATTGGTAAAGCCATACTCAGTGTAATCCTCCTTCCATGTTATAATTTTTCCGTGACTAGTCATGATTAAATGAATGGTAAAAAAGTAAGAGCGAAGCGAGGGTGACTTATTCAGGCAGGCAGGCAGGCGACAGCTCAATAACTCGAATTTGGATATAAGTAGGTTCTATTTAGTCGCCAGAAATATCTTTGGTAGGAATGGAAGTTGAATTTAGTCTTTAAATTTCTATGGTGAGGAAAAATTCATGCAATGATGACTAAATTTAACTTACATTCCTACTAAACATATTTCTGTCGACCAAATAAAAATTACTTATATTTAAAATTTAAATAGAACTTGAACAGATACGATAGTTCATAATACCCACGCAGCACTAACTGCACATAAGAGCAGGAGTCATCCGTTTTAACAAGCAGCGTATTGGACTGATATGAAATAGCCTGCCCATTGAATTATTTAGGAATTACTTGGTAGTGTGTGTGTGTGTGTATATATATATATCTATGGATATCTATACTGATATAGACTGGGTAATGTGTTAGGAACGAAAGGATGCCACATCGTTTGATGGAAATGAAAATGATCAACCTACAGAGCCCTGAATTCAAAGACGCCCCAAAAATCAGAGTGAAAAAATGATGTGGCAGGCTAGTCCATTTTGCCAAAATTGAATTGCAGCAACTCCAAATTGTACGCAGCACTTTTTATGGCCCCTGTGTTCTCGTATACATGCCTGACAATATCGGTGCATGCTTCTAATGACATGACAGATGGTGTTGTGGGGGATCTCCTCCCAGATCTGGACCAGGGCATCACTGAGCTCCTGGACAGTCTGAGGTGCAACCTGGTGGCATTGGATGGACCAAAACATAATGTCCAGGAGGTGTTCTATTGGATTTAGGTCAGGAAAGTGTGGTGGCCAGTCAATGGTATCAATTCCTTCATCCTCCAGGAACTGCCTGCATACTCTCACCACATGAGGCCAGGAATTGTCGTGCACCAGGAGCCACTGTACCAGCATAGGGTCTGACAATGGGTCCAAGGATTTCATCCTGATACCTAATGGCAGCCAAGGTGCCTTTGTCAAGCCTGTAGCGGTCTGTGTGACCCTCCATGGATATGCCTCCCCAGACAATCATTAACCCACCACCAAACTGCTCATGCTGAATGATGTTATAGGCAGCATAATGTTCTCCATGGCTTCTCCAGACCCTTTCACTTCTGTCACGTGCTCAGGGTGAACCTGCTCTCATCTGTAAAAAGCACAGGGCACCAGTGGTGCATCTGCCAATTCTGGTATTCTATGGCGAATGCCAATCGAGCTGCATGCTGCTGGGCAGTGAGCTCAGGGCCCATTAGAGGACATGGGGCCCTTGGGTCACCCTCATGAAGTCTTTCTGGTTGTTTGGTCAGAGACATTCACACCAGTGGCCTGCTGGAGGTCATTTTGTAGGGCTCTGGCAGTGCTCATCCTGTTCCTACTGGTCCTGCTGATGGGTTATGGACCTTCTATGGCCCTCTCCAGCTCTCCTAGAGTAACTGCTTGTCTCCTAGAATCTCCTCCATGCCCTTGAGACTGTGCAGGGAGACACAGCAAACCTTCTGGCAATGACACGTATTGATGTGCCATCCTGGAGAAGTTGGACTACCTGTGCAACCTCTGTAGGGTCCAGGTATCGCCTCATGCTACCAGTAGTGACACTGACTGTAGCCAAATGCAAAACTAGTGAAGAAACAGTCAGAAAAGATGAGGAGGGAAAAATGTCAGTGGCCTCCACCTGTTAAACCATTCCTGTTTTGGGGGTCATCTCATTGTTGCCCCTCTAGTGCATCTGTTGTTAATTTCATTAACACCACAGCAGCTGAAACTGATTAACAACTCCCTCTGCTACTTAACTGACCAGATTAATATCCCATAAGTTTCATTGACTTTATGCTATACTCTGATTAAAAAGTCTTCCTTTAATTTTTTTGAGCAGTATATACATTTTTAATGTAGGTAGATCATTTCAACCTGGTCATTTTAAAAGTAGCTTGCAAGCCAAAAAAGTGTGAGCACCCCTGGCCTATAGCATTGTATAGGACCATTACCACCTGACTGTAGGCACGGTAGCATCTGAACCAGTTCTGCAACAGCTTCCGGACTCTGAACTCCGCGTTACCCCCCTTGCCCTCAGATCTGTGCCCAGTAGTTTACTTATATGCATAACATTTGTCACACTTGGTACTACTGTTTTTTTATTAACTCTTTCAGGGCAGACGTCGACTTTTGTTAGCAGGAGAGGTTGAGGGCGATAATCAACTGTAAATGGTGACCGAACCCACCGTTACATGTTAGTTACAACTCTCTCTTTGCTAGAAGGAAAGTTTGCTTTGTTGGTCTGTCCGAGATTCCCTGCACTCGTGTGTGTAGCAAAGAGCAAACAATGGCACAGATGGCATCGACACCTAATGAGAGATGGAAGCAAAATCCCAAAGCAAAATACTGCATGGATGATTGTTTTGCATATTATCGCTGAATTGGAATCTGACTTGATGGTTTCTGATTTTGATGCAAGTGATCTGGAGATCGAGATTGAAAACAAAAGTGAAGTACTGGCATCCGCTGATCGTGGTGCTGGACACGCTTGTGTAGCTGATGCGACTACAGCAATGTTCACATAGGATGACTTCCACTTATGATGATAAGATGTGTTTACCAGATGGCATTGCACTGTGACCATGACGGCCACTGCTGTACCCCCGCCCATTGCCACATGAAGACAGCCCGGCAGCTGCTCAAGCCACAAGAGATGGCAAACTGGCGGGCGCAGCTTGCAGCAACAGATGTTTTATGTTGATTTATGTGTTAAGCCGTTGCTTTTTGTGCTTTTCAGAAAACCATTTTTTGGAATAAAATATTCAGCCCTGAAACAGTTAATTATTAATTGGTATTTGTTGCCACCAATTTCAAAGTAATAGTATTTATTCCTTTGCCCGTTAATCATTTATTTGTCTTTTTTTTCCAGTGTAGTTCTTTACAAGCCTTGCACTTGTCCAGTGTGTCTGTATATGTTACCCCACAGTCCTGGAGAATGTTATTTCACGTCACTGTATGCTGCATTACGCTCTCTGGATGGTAGGACATTAAAGCCACTTGATTCAACTTCTCCACAAGGCCACGCTATTTATGTTTATATGATAGGATGAACAACAAATGTGATAGCAAGACGAATGATGAAGGCAGAAAGCCTAACCACAAGATCACCTTACAAGTGAACATTTGGAATATTTGGGCAGAAGATCCAGCCAGCCAGCCATTCATTCAGCTGAGGGCCTTGGGGTCTTGGAGCTAATCACATAAACAAAGCACATGGCAAGAAAGGACTCGGGACAGAGCAGAGTGTCCTGCCATCCTATGGCTGGCAAATCCACACTCAGATGGGGAAACATTTACAGTTGACTGTTAACCTGAAGTTCACATCTTCAGTTCTTGGTCTTGCACTTTTGGAATCGTTTACACTTTGTTTCTTAATATTTTGCGATGTTTTGTGGTTTTTACGAAGGAAGGAAATTTCCCTTTTGGGATTAGTAAAAGTGGAAAGGCCGTTGGTCCAGATGACATACCTGTGGAAGCTTGGAGGTGTTTAGGAGAGACGGCAGTGGAGTTTTTAAGCAGATTGTTTAATGGAATCTTGGAAAGTGAGAGGGTGCCTGAGGAGTGGAGAAGAAGAAGTGGACTGGTGCCGATATTTAAGAATAAGGGGGATGTGCAGGACTGTAGTAACTACAGGGGGATAAAATTGATGAGCCACAGCATGAAGTTATGGGAAAGCGTAGTGGAAGCTCGGTTAAGAAGTGAGGTGATGATTAGTGAGCAGCAGTATGGTTTCATGCCAAGAAAGAGCACCACAGATGAGACGTTTGCTCTGAAGTTGTTGATGGAGAAGGTCAGGAGGAGTTGCATTGTGTCTTTGTAGACCTCTAGAAAGCATGACAGGGTGCCTCGAGAGGAGCTGTGGTATTATATGAGGAAGTCGGGAGTGGCACAGAAGTATGTAAGAGTTGTACAGGATATGTACGAGGGAAGCATGACCATAGTGAGGTCTGCGGTAGAAGTGACGGAGGTGAGATAACATCAGGGATCGGCTCTGTGACCTTTCTTATTTGCAATGGTGATGGACAGGCTGACAGACAAGATTAGACAGACAGGAGTCCCCGTGGGCTGTGATGTTTGCTGATGACATTGTGATCTGTAACAATAGTAGGGAGCAAGTTGTGGAGATATGCTGTAGAGAGAAGAGGAATGAAGGTTAGCAGTACCACCAAGACAGAATACATGTGTGTGAATGAGAGAGGGAGGACAGTGGAGTGGTGAGGATGCAGGGAGTAGAGTTGGCGAAGTTTTAATACTTGGGATCAACAGTACTTAGTAATGGGGATTGTGGAAGAGAAGTGAAAAAGAGAGTGCAGGCAGGGTGGAACGGGTGGAGAAGAGCGTCAGGAGTGATTTGTGACAGACGGGTATCAGCAAGAGTGAAAGGGACGGTCTACAGGACGGTAGTGAGACCAGCTGTGTTAGGACTGGAGACGGTGGCACTGACCAGAAAGCAGGTGTCAGAGTTAAAGATGCTAAGATTTGCATTGGGGGTGACGAGGATGAAACGAGGACATTAGAGAGTCGGCTCAGGTTGGACAGTTGGGAGACAAAGTCTGAGAGGCGAGATTACGTTGGTGTGGACATGTACTGAGGAGAGATGAGGGGTATACTGACAGAAGGGTACTACGGATAGAGGAAGGCCCTAAGAGAAGGTTTATGGATGAAATGAGAGAGGACATGAAGGTGATGGGTGTGACAGAGCAAGATGACGAGGACAGGAAGATATGGAAAAAGATGATCCGCTGTGGCGACCCCTAATAGGAGCAGCCGAAAGAAGAAGAAGACGGGATTAGTAAAGTTCAATCTTCTCATGCCTTTCATGTTTAGCATTTGACTGACTATTATGTAGTGCATTCCATAGCTCCAGTCTCCTATCTCTCCACTATAGTGTACCTTTCAGAATCTGAAGCACCACTCATTTCTGTTATAGAGTACCTTTCATGTCTTTTTATCTGTTAATAGCTGCCCCTCCAGTGGCTTCGCCCGCGTAGAAGTGAAACAGGACAGTGAGGAGAAAAACCACCCACCTCCCCACACCTGACGTCACTCTTCCATCTCCCCTCGGCTTGCAGCCTCTGTCTCCGATTAGCTCGAATATATCCCTCCTGGAAGCGAACTCTGATTCTTAACACGATGAGAGAAGTCAGAAAATCAACCGAAATGTTCAAGAAAATTCTCAAAACAAAAAAACCCGATCTAAATCCGTTAAGTAGTTCTCTTGTGAAAAGCAGACAGACATACAGACATACAGACAGACGTTGGATTTTATATAGAGAGAGAGAGATGGTGCCATTCTTATAAAGTGCCCTTCATGGCTATCTAAAGTTATACTTGCCCTTTATGTCTGTCTAGTACATAATGCAGTAGCCATACCACTTGCACTTCAGCGCAGGTAATCTATCTGAAGCTAAGGATGTTTGGGCCTGGTCAGTACCCGGACAGGAGACCATCTAGGAATATCTTGAGTTGCTGCTGGAAAGGGTTTTGGTTCGGCCAGCAGGGAGAGCTTACCCTTCAATGCCTCATGTAAAAATGGCACCGTCCTACAAATGAGATGTAAAAACCGAGGTCCTGACCATCTCTGAGGTCCAGAAGGGCATCCTTCAAAAAGGGAAGGGTGTACCCTGATATCCTGCCTAAATTGCCCACAGTGGTCTCCGTCGTTCTGGCCCCCCTAATTGTCTCCTGTCCCTTGTTGGCTAACTCTTACCTCTCTCACCCCTTCACCGCCTAATAGCTAATGTGTGGTGAGCATACTGATGGTACAAGAATGGCCGCCGTGGCATCATCCAGGTGGGTGCTATACATTCCACCAATTCAGCATTGCATCAAAATTCAAAATTGCATCTGTTGGTGAAGAAAGATTCACTGATCTTGACTTTGCTGACGATGCTGTAATCTTCATGGAGTTAATGGAGGTTCTGATCGGGGCTCTCGAGACACTGAGTGAGGAGTCTGAGTGTCTGGACCTGCGAGTGTCCTGATAAAAACCAAAGAGCCAGGCCTTCAATGACTTTGTGGGCACAGCAATGTGTCTGTCTGCAGAGAGAGTGTCGACCTCGTTGAGGGGTTTACTTACCTCGGCGGTGACATACGTCTCTGGTGACACTTCTTATGATGTCAGTAGACAGATTGGGGGGGTCATGAAGTCACTTTAAAGGGGTGTGTGGCGTTCCTGATATCTGCAAAAGAACAAAGGTCCAAGTCTTCAGAGTCCTGGTGCTTCCTGTTTGTGAAACATGGACGCTTTCCAGTGACCTGAGATGAAGACTGGACTCCTTCATTGTGTGTCTCTTCAGAGAATCCTTGGGTACCACTGGTGTGACTTTGTGTATTGTGAGGGAGTGCCAGTTACGGCACTACGGCCATGTGGCGCGATTACCCGAGGGTGATCCAGCTAACTGGACCCTCATTGTTGGGGCCAAGGGGTCACCCATGTAATACTTGGCTGTGGCAGACAAAGGGTCATTTCTGAAGGGTGGGACTGTCTACCTAATGCCAAACACGATCTGCAGCTGTTTAGTTGCGTGGTGGGTGCAGCAACAAACTGTGCCAATGCATGCTCCCCGACTTGACTTGGTGGTTGAATTGGCTTCTCCTTTGAAACACTTTGGGTAGATTGGAAAGACACAGTATAAATGCAATTTATTATTATTATTATTATTATTTCATATATATATATTAATAATATATACTACCAGACACGTGTTTTGTTACATAGTACCTTTCTTATTACTGATCTAATATTATATAGTGGCTTTTGTGTCTTGTCTAGTACATAGTACTTATAAGGCATAGGCCATTTCTCCAGTGTTCCATAGTCAGTCAGTCAGTCAGTATCATCCAACCTGCTATTATCCTAATACAGGGTCACAGGGGTGTGCTGGAGCCAATCCCAGCCAACACAGGGCGCAAGGCAGGAACAAATCCCTGGGCAGGGTGCCAGCCCACCGCAGGTCACACACTAGGGACAATTTAAAATCGCCAGTCCACCTAACCTGCATGTCTTTGGACTGTGGGAGGAAACCCACGCAGACACGGGGAGCACATGCAAACTCCACAGAGGGAGGACCCAGGAAGCGAACCTGGGTCTCCAACTGCGAGGCAGCAGCACTACCCACTGCGCCACCGTGCTGCCCATGTTATCATAGTACCTTTGTTTTTATCTGTCGAATGTTATATACTGTAGTACTTTTGACATCCATCATTCTAATAATTTAACACATTGTACCTTCCAGTGTATGCAATCCAAAGGCATACCATAATACCTTTCATATCTATGTGTTGTACACTGTAATGCACTGTCTATCTGTCAGGGTATCATACTCTGATGCTGCAGATTTCCCTTTCAGTCACTTTCATAATTAATAACCATTTATTAATGGTATTGGATCATTTTAACCAACTTTCTCTTTCAGATTTAGAAATTTTCATGGCGGCTTTTTCCTTGGCCAGCAGCCACACCTAATCATGAGTCTTTCTAGTAACTCTTACCTCTCTCACCCCTTCACCGCCTAATAGCTAATGTGTGGTGAGCATACTGATGGTACAAGAATGGCCGCCGTGGCATCATCCAGGTGGGTGCTATACATTCCACCAATTCAGCATTGCATCAAAATTCAAAATTGCATCTGTTGGTGAAGAAAGATTCACTGATCTTGACTTTGCTGACGATACCATTTATTAATGGTATTGGATCATTTTAACCAACTTTCTCTTTCAGATTTAGAAATTTTCATGGCTTCTTTTTCCTTGGCCAACAGCCACACCTAATCATGAGTCTTTCTAGTACAGAGTGTCATTTATGTAGATATTACATCTCTGATGTTGTATAGCGTCTTTCAACATCTGTAATAAGATGCTGCAGATGTTCTATCAGACGGTTGTGGTGAGCGCCATCTTCTACACGGTGGTGTGCTGGGGAGGCAGCATAAAGAAGAAGGACGCCTCACGCCTGGACAAACTGGAGAGGAAGGCAGGCTCTATTGTAGACACGGAGCTGAACAGTTTGACATCCGTGGCAGAGCAACGGGCGCTGAGCAGACTCCGGTCAATCATGGAGAATCCACTGCATCATCTGAACAGGATCATCTCCAGACAGAGGAGCAGCTTCAGTGCTGTCACCATCCTGCTCCACTGAGAGACTGAGGAGACCCCACACTATGCGACTCTTCAATTCCACCTGGGGGGGTAAACGTTAACATTATACAAAGTTATTGTCTGTTATACCTTCATTGTTATCACTCTTTAATTTAATATTGTTCTTTATCAGTATGCTGCTGCTGGAGTATGGGAATCTCCCCTTGGGATTAATAAAGTATCTATTATATAGTGCCTTTCATCTCTATCTATTATATAGTGTCTTTCACTATCTATCTATCTATCTATCTATCTATTTATCAATCAATCATATAGTGCCTTTCATATCTATCTATCTATCTCTAAATGTGTCTCTCTGTCTCTGAAGTGTTCTCTATTGTGCCTTTCATGGCTGCCTGCCACTTTATCTAGGCACACATCATAGCCTGGCTAGAGTTCACCAGAAGGCACAATGCAGACTCTGAAGTCCCCTCGAAGAAGATTCAGCTGTATGATAAGACCAAAATGGAGCTTACACTGTGTGTTATTAAAAACGCACCATCCCCACCATGAAGCATGGTGCTGGTAGCATTAGTCTGTGGGAATGATTATCTGCGGCAGGCCCTGGAAGGCTTCTGAGGATAAAATCAGTGCAGCAAAATTGTGAGGAAATCCTGGAGAAAAAGCTGCAAGAAGCCTGCAAACCTGAGAGAAGACAACGTGCAGAAGCATCAAGCCAGAACTACTAAGGAATGGCTTCAGCACAGCAGCGTGAATGTCCTGAAGTGGCCAAATCCGAGTCCAGATCTCAGTCCAATGCAGAATTTGTGGCTGGACTTCACTCATGAGCCCTGTGACACCTGACAGAGCAGAGCAGTTGACAAAGAAGAAGAAAAAGAATGGAGAATAATGGTTAATAGAGAGAGACCTGTGCACGCCGACTCTCTACTAATCCTGCCTTGAGTGGGGTGAATGAGATGGTCCAACTGCAGACCTCCACAGCTCCACGAGTCAGGAGCTCCAGTGGACAGCCAGTTGGATGGATGGCAGGTTTTTTGTCACCTGGTTTCGCTCCCCCAGCGCTACTCTTAACCAAAGTGTAAGCACTGATGTAGAATATATATATATATATATATACAATAGTTTTTAAAAACCATGGTTTTATTAAGTGTACTAAAACATAAAAAATAAGTCTCTCATACATCACTCATAAAATAAAAGCATGGGTGCTTTTTAAAAGTTTTAAAACTTTTATTTTATGAGTGATGTATGAGAGACTTATTTTTTATGTTTTAGTACACTTAATAGAACCGTGTTTTTGTTTTTTATATATATATATATTATATATATATATATAATTTTCAGCTTTTTAGTCTTGGGTTCGTTTTAGTATCATTTTGGAATCAATATTTTAACACTTCCTTTAATATGTGAGCAGAGTGGTGGCTGTGATGCTAGTGATCTGCACTGGCAATCAGAAGGTTGCAGGTTCGAATCCCATAAAATGCCAAAAGAGTCTCTGCTCTGTTGGGCTCTTGAGTGAGGCCCTTAACCTGCGATTGCTCCATCCTGGGTATGATGTTAATCTGCATGTGGGCCCTCCAACCATCAGGGAAAAACTTGGGAGTTGGTGGCAGAATTGGCACTCCAGCCACAATAAAAACCAAAAACTCTGTTCTACTCCATCTGAACTGGTGTGGTGCTGAGGTGTCACCCGTTGCATGGCTGCACTGGGGTCCTAATCTGGATCCTGAGTTGGTTTGTCGTGTGGTGGGTGCTGCAACGCACTGTTTAATAATAATAATTCTTTGTATTTATATAGCGCTTTTCTCACTACTCAAGCGCTTAGCAATTGCAGAGTCCCTTTTGGCATTCGAACCGGCAACCTTCCGATTGCCAGTGCAGATCCCAAGCCTCAGAGCCACCACTCCACGGCATCAGTGCTGCTCCTGACCTCTCTCTCTCTCTCTCTCTCGCTCTTTAATATTTCTTTCCGTTACTAGCGCCATCTATTGGTGAAATCTTGAACTATTCCTCATATGAAAATTTCATTTCTTAATAACCATGGATTAATTGATCAATTAGTGAAACTGATTCCTGTCTTGTCATCGGAAGTAAATAAGTGTGCAAAATTTCAAGTCATTTGGACAATAGGAAGTGGGTTAAATATCGATTACAAGATTTGTACCAGACAACAAACAGGTGAAGTTAAAAGAAGCGTGCGGTAATAATATAAAGCAACAAACTCTTCAGTGGAGTGGAGCTCTGGGGGTCCGCAGCTTGATGCTTGTGAGATCAGCCATGTTGTGTTTTATATTTGGAATTATTTTAGACCGCTTTGCAGAGATCTGTTTCTGTTCTGGGTCAAATCCACCGACATTCAACGCTGTATGATAATAAGATGTCCAAGATGGTGGATACTGCTTTTCCCGTGTTCGAATCTTTGAAGATGTCATACGTCTTGCTATTTCACTGACTTTTCTTGCTCAACTTTTATAATTTTTTTTTTTTTTCTATTTTAATTCTCTTCCTCAGAGTTTGCGGCAATCAACGCCATGCTGGACCAAATCAACTCCTGCCTCGACGACCTGGAGGAGCGCAATGACAGCCTGAGCGCAAAGCTGAAGGAGCTGCTCGAGTCCAACCGTCAGGCCAGGCAGGAGTTCAGACATCATCTAAACCAGGCAGCGGCCCCAGATGTTGAGCAGGCCGACTAGCGTCAATGGAGACGTTCGATTATCTCTGAGGGTAGGAAGGAGGGAGGCAAAAAAAAAAAATGGAGGAGCAACATCGGCCTGTAGCTGATCTTTCCAAACATGTAAATGGCGTGTATCATCTGGGCTTCACTCGCCTTGCTGCTCTTCTCTCTGTGTGTGTGTGTGTGTGTCCTCTAATATTATTTAAAAGTTCATTTTCTGCGTGTTGTCCTTTACCCGAGACCGAGCACTCCACGTGTTATTAAGCTGACTGTAGACTCCTGGTGGTGTTTCACTCTCTAGAACATCCTCCATTAACTAAGGGCTGGACCTGCCATGTTGAAGGCTGAACTAGGCAGTTGGTTTACTTGTCTGCTGTTTATGTCATCTTCTGTGTCTTCTTTAAATAAAAAATGGCATTTATTTCCCATAATCCCCTGTTGCCATTGCTGAGTCGTGACAGGCTGTGGCCTCCCCTAAGATTCAGCTATTCTTTTACTGGGTCACGGTGGGCTGCGGTCTCTTCCAGTCCCACTCGGTGCGAGTAACGATTTACAGAAAACAACCACCTTTATGAACTGCCAGTCAAACGTTTTAGAAACCTTCAGTTTTTATGGAATGCGTGCCGTTTAACTCTTTTAGGGCGGATGTGTCGACACAAGTGTTGAGGGCGGTAAAAGCTGTAAACGTCGATAAAACTCACTGTTACGTTACAGGTAGACCCTCTTTGCTGGGAGGACTATTAGACTTGTTGACTTGACGTTGAATGCCTGCGTGAATAGCATAGCGTAGAATGGCAACGACGTCGGGCGAAGGCACAAAGCAAAATACTCCGTGCAAATTATTTATATGTATTGTTTATCACACTGGTCTACAAAAAATGTTTTTTATTTGCTATTGGGAACTTCAGAGCAGCTCTCTTTTAAGTTTTTTTTACATTCATTTCATATATGAAATCAGAATTAAGCTCGCACGTCAGATTTTTGAGATACACATCAATGCCGTTTTGACATTTTTGAATATTCATATATCAACACGATATCTGGAGTTTGGACTCTGTCCTGCCAAAATTGTTTTAATGTGTTTATTCTGAAAACAAATCAGAAGACACTTTAAAATGTGTTTATGTCAATTTACCTCAATATAAAAGTGAGGTCGGCGTGCCCAAAAATGTTGGAGGCCCTCGCTTCTGCGCTTGTACTGCACGTCCATCTCTCTTTGCAAGAACCAACAGTAGTCACCCATCCTGCTCGGAGTGAATTTTTCCCCCCCCGATATCAGTTTTCCATCCATCCATTCTCCAACCCGCTATATCCTAACTACAGGGTCACGGGGGTCTACTGGAGCCAATCCCAGCCAACACAGGGCACAAGGCAGGAACCAATCCCAGGCAGGGTGCCAACCCACCGCACCAAGCACACACTAGAGCCAATTTAGAATCACCAATGCACCTAACCTGCATGTCTTTGGACTGTGGGAGGAAATCCACGCAAACACGGGGAGAACATGTAAATTCCACGCAGGGAGGACCCGGGTCACCTAACTGCGGGGCAGCTGCGCTACCCACTGCGCCACCGTGCCGCCTATCAGTTTTCCATCACCTTTATATCTTGATGAAATCTTTCCCCATACTCATCTCTGACATCGCTTAGATTTGGTGGAAAAAAGTCGAGATGAGAATTAAAAAAAAAAATGCATCTTCAGTGACACAAGCCGATACGCTTTCAGCAGGTTCTCCACACGCTCAGTGGAATTCTCTGCTCTGCGACTGTCAAGAAAATTCTGGACAACCCGCTCGAATGAGAATGGGCTTCAGTTTCCTTTTGAACTCCTCGTCAAGCATCAGTTCACAGATTTCAGGGTCAACAAAAACACCTTCCTTCATTTTGGCTTCACTTTTCTCAAGACCAAACTTATTTCTTAAATGCGGAAAAGCAACGCCATTTCTGTCCATCGTCTTGACAAAATTTTCAAAGTAACGGTGAATCGAAAGAACAAAATGTCCTGAAATGCAGTGTTCTGTTTCAACAGTAAAACCTCGACCTATTGCGCCATCATGTCCGGGTCTCCAACCTGTCGCTCGCAACCGCTGTCCAAGTAGCTCGCCAAAGGGTTAATGAATCCTACATCAATTTTAAAAAAAACTTGATTAGTCAAATTAGGGGTGGGCGATCTGTCCAAAAAATCCATATCGCGATCCTTTTAACACAAAATCACGATCCACGATCTGAACTGCAATCTCTCTTTTCAATGTGGCGTACACTTAAGAGAATATCCGGACATAAAGCGTTACGTCTTAATGAGTTTATTTTAAATATCAAACAAAGTTTGAATTCAATTGTTCTCGCGTTCGCTAGCTAAGCGGAGTTAAGCTGGCGAGTGAGTGAGGAAGGCCCCTCCCCTCGGCCCGCTGCGTAGAGCTCGGATGTGTGCAAATAAGTTGATAGGCGAACTCTGATGCTTAGCGCGATGAACTCGAATGTTCAAGCAGATTATAGAAGAAAAAAAAACTCGATCTAAATCCATGAAGTAGTTCTCTCGTTTAAAGTGGACAGACAGAGAGACATTGGATTTTGTTTTATATATTACCATATATATATATATATATATGTATATTTTTTCATTTTTATTACTATTTAATTTAATATTGTTTCTTTGTATTAGTATACTGCTGCTGGATTATGTGAATTTCCCCTTGGGATTAATAAAATATCTATCTAACGGCGTACTGCACGATAACGTGCAGCGAATCCACTTGACATGAGCATTCCTAGTTTTCCTCCTCTTTCTCTGTACATTTAGCATTCGGTTGCTCATTTTTGATGTGCTTGACGCTTCCTGAGCAGCTGTCCTTCTCTCCACCCTAGCGGCCCGCTGTTTCTCTTCTTTTGTTGGCATCTTTTCGCGTTGAAACTGATTAAGTTAGTTTTTGTGCTGCAATTAATTAGTACGTTTTCTTTAATTTTTCACTTAAGTCTACAATCGGCCTCAAGAATGATTAGCGAAGGTGGTAGGGAGTGAGAACGGCGCCGATACGCATGCGCCGCACGGCCAACCTGCTGCGTGCTGCCGAGAGTTGACTCTACAATAACATAAAATAAAAATTAAAAGAGTAATACAAATCATCACCCCGAAAGTGGATAGTAGATGTCACGTAGTATATGTTTACCAAATTTCAAGTCAATAGGTGAAACGGTTTGCGAGCTACAGGGGATTTAAAATCCCGGAGAGACAAACGGACAGCCACAATAGCGTATTATATAAGAAGATATATTAGTAAACCTTCAAACTGATGTACAGTTAAAGTCTCAACAGCATTTCTGGAGCTTAGCAGAGCCAGATAGAAGAATATTCACCAAGCAGCTCTGAAAATGTCTGCTGTGTTTGGGTCCCCATACCTCTGTGAGTGATGAAATCAAAAGTTCAGCACAAGACTATCTATCTATCTATTATATAGTGCCTTACACATCTATCTATCTGTTATATAGTGCCTTTCACATCTATCTATCTATTTCTCTATCTATTGTATAGTGCCTTTCATATCTATCTGTTATATAGTGCCTTTCATAACTATCTATCTATTATATAGTGCCTTACACATCTATCTATCTATCTATCTGTCTATCTATTATATAGTGCCTTACACATCTATCTATCTATCTATCTTTATGATGATTTATGTGTGAAACTACTGCTTCAAAAGAACTGAGTTTTTTGGAAAAATATTCAGCCCTGGGACCAAAGGAAAAGCCCTAAAAGAGTTAATGTCTTAATGTTTCATGAAATCAAGGCATAGAACAAATGGCAAATAAAAAATGAACTCATGGAATCATTAAGTGTGCAAAATTTGATTCCACTTTTTGATTTTTCAGTGTCGCCCCCTTTTGTTGACATAACAGCCAAACTGTGGTACCCCTTTAGATTCAGAATGCCAGTCACCCACTCGGCCTCCAGCAGAAGAGCCCCAGACCATCGCACTTCCTCCTCCATGTTTGACAGTTGGTGTCACCAACTGGACAGTGTGCCAACACCCTGCGTGATGCCAAATTTGGATTCATCAGTCCATAAGACTTTCTTCCGGTCTGCAGTAGCCCACAGCCACCATTTCAAGGCCCTGTGTTGTCCTTTACGAATGGCCTTCTTACTGTCACCTCGCCCCATCAAACCTGCAGCACAAAGCCCGACACTTGCTCTTGTCGACCTGCATTGTTAAGCTGTGCTTGAAGCTCTCGTGCTGGGAGACGCCCACCTATCATGCCAGCTGGCGACTCTCAGAAACTCGTCTTCTGATTGGCTTGCGACTTTGGCTCTGCCAGATCTCTTCCTCTCAGAGTTTCTTTCAGTTTCCTAATTGCCATTGCATTGTGTACGACGCAACGGACACTTTGACTTGTTTTGCAATTTCTCATAATTAAAGGCCTAGACTTCTAACGGTAACAATGCCCATTTAATTTGTGAATTGCCATTTTCTTGCTATTATCCCTGTAATATTGTCCAAGTGGTACTTCAGAGGGTGTAGTAACACACAGTCTATTCCAACTCTGTTTTAAGACACACAGAGAGTTTTTAAATAATCACCAGGGGCCTCATGTATAAACGGTGCGTACGCACAGAAATGTTATGTAAGAACTTTTCCACGTTCAAATCGCGATGTATAAAACCTACACTTGGCGTAAAGCCACGCACTTTTCCACGGTACCTCATGCCTTGTCGTACGCAAGTTCTCTGCTCGGTTTTGCAGACTGGCGGCACCCAGCGTCAAAGCAATGGTACTGTTCTTGTGTGATTACTCATTATTTTCATGGCTTTATAAATACACAGAAACTAACCGCATATTGTTTATTAGTGTAATGCATCTGATTGTAATTAACTCGTAACAATATAATGGTCCAGGGAACAGCCATAGTATTCCAAATACCATAACTGCTTTAGCGTTGTTACTCTCACTGCACCTTCTCTTCTTCTTCTTCTTCTTTCAGCTCCTCCGTTAGGAGTTGCCACAGCGGATCATCTTTTTCCATATTCCTCTCACTGCACGACTCGGAGTATTTATATCACTGTATCTGAGTGTGAATCACAGCAGCAGCTGATCAGAAAGAGAATTATCGGTATACAGCATTAAGCACACGCTGTCTCAGCCACTGCAAAACGTTTCAAAGCCTTTCCTGTACGGACCTCGCGGTTCAGAAACAGTTTAATCCCAAGAACTTTAAATGCAGCCAATCAATTGCTCCTTGTAGAACGGTTTGTATTTATAAGTACAATTACCTCACTGTAAACTTGCATTACAGTTATAATATCACACAACCTGAGCCACTTTATAAAGCGTATTTACATATGATGACGATATCATTTTTAAGGTGAAATGCAGCAAAATATGTTTGTTAAATTATACAGATAAAACTTTAACTTCATTTAAATAATCTATATTCTTCACTGGGAGTGTCGTGAAGGATAGAATAATTAAACATGTACTACGAAGATATTTCAATGTTCTTTAAACGTTTTGAAGAATCGGCGCTAAGCTTACAGATGGCTTAACGTCTATTACAGAGCTGATTGTGTGGCGATCGGTTACTTGGGGAAAGAAAAGCAAGGACTGCAGTGACGCTACGCCAATATATATTGAATATAAAACAGAAAGAGAAAATAACAACACAGCTAAAAACGCAGCGACAAATTTCGACAATAAATTATTTCATCGAAGTGGAACACATGTTTAATAACGTGCTTTAACTCCTATCATCATGAAAATGACATCACGTATACATCTCAGTATTTTAGTTATTCAGAGAGCTGTAATATCACGAATGTCATGGACTCTGTGTCCAGTTGGAGGAAGAGAGCCAGTTTAAGAAGCAAGTAGTGATTCACACACAGAGCACATACGAGTAGAAGATCAAATACAAAACAAAGCATTTAACGTGCTACTTTAATTACGATGGGATTTGAGAAACTGATTAAATGATTTTAAGATGAAGTTTATAATGTTCTACTAAATGACAAAATAAACTACGTGATTAAAGTGGAAATGTCGAGATTGAAGTTGACATTTCGTGTTTTTTCCCCACCGTGTGCCTTTTTTCTCTGTACCCTAATAAACTTTCATATGACACTCAGACAGTGGGCTACAACTCTTCTTTTCACGGCGACTTTGATATGTGACTTCTTTTTTATTTCCGGCACTGTGCGATTTTGTGAATGTGAGCTTTCAAGTTTCTCCAACACGCTATGTCACTCGATCAACTTCCTTTTGTTGATTATACCACGGCTTATTTGAACAAATAGTATGTTTTTCCTTTGCCTCCACTTGGTATTCGCTGAAATTCTTATATTTATATGCTTTTCCCATTGTCTTTTCACAGAAGGCTGCGCTTAAGGGCGATTTATATTGATTTGCATATTCAAAGAGGCGTAATTCTGGGAGGAGTTGGGGCGTTACATAATCTTGGCGTGCACGAGCGTTAGTTTTCACGCTGATCGGGATTTATGTAACGGAAGAACGTGGGAGTTGGAGTACGCACAGATTCCTGCATCTGGATTTTTCTGTGCGTAAACACATTTCGGCTTTTGTGCTTACGCCATGTTATAGTGCGAGTTCTACGCACGCCGTTATACATGAGGCCCCAGAAGTGGGGACACCTGTACAAATTGTTTGCAAGGCTTCCTTGTCATTCATTGTACTCCATTGTCCAAGTGGAACTTCAGAGGGTGTAGTAACACACAGTCTGTTCCAACTCTGCCTTAAGATACTCCAAGTGTTCTTAAGTAATCACCACAAGTGGGGACACCTGTGCAAATTGTTTGCTTCAACTTGCAAGGCTTCATTTACTTGAATTGCTGCAGAACATCTGGAGGTTGTGATCTATTAGTTGTTTCCTGACAAAGGCCTATTTGTAATATTCTGAAATGTCCTTTTTTCAGTTTTTAATAACCTAAACTTTAAATTTTAAACCTCTGGCAGTTTCCTGCTTACCCTTTTCACCATTTTAGGTCATTCATTGCATTTCAACTGATTACATTGGGGGGTGTTGTAAAACATTTGACCGGCTGTGAGTTTTCAGAGATTCACGATTTGCAGTAATTGCCTACACGGGGTTAGTTAACAGCTGCTCCCTGGCTGCGTGTTTTCCTGCTTTTGGATCAATCATATGATTCCGATACCAGTTTTCAGACCTCAGTACCAAAACACTTGTGAAACAAATAACAGTAATCTCCAAACCCCCATGTTGCTCCAACCTCCTCGGTGTGTCCCGCCATTGCACTGGACTACGCATCACATCCCTCTTGTAAACCGTGAAGTTCCACTTGCCCCCTCAAAGACCCCATCACGTTTAAGCAATAGTGGATCAGGGATGGGTGGCTCCACGCATTTCGTTTTGTCAGCTCTAAGTGATGGACGTTTTTCCACAGGGGCAATGGACTTGAGAGGAAATCCAACATTTACTTCCCGTGCTGAAAATTCTGAAATGCTGCTATTGG
This sequence comes from Polypterus senegalus, assembly GCF_016835505.1. NCBI lineage: Eukaryota > Metazoa > Chordata > Cladistia > Polypteriformes > Polypteridae > Polypterus > Polypterus senegalus. The sequence continues at coordinate 7,565,948 of NC_053162.1, forward strand.
TACCATTTTAAAATTTTGCTTTTTGAGAACATTTCCAGTGCCGGCGTGCCACACCAGCCTGAACGACGTCACGTCAGAACCTGAACCTAAGGGACCTTACCTGGCCGGGATGCAAGTCTTAAGGGAAGGACCAGGGGTGGCAGCACATGCACAGGGCATTCACTTCCCCAGAGCACTAGATGGCACCCCCCTCCACCCCGAGCTGCAGCATTTCCACAGAGCTCCATGGGAGTTGGAGGCTAGCACAGCCCAGGTGGGTTCCACGGGTGCCACCAGTGGGTGCTACAGGGACTGTGGAGCCCTACTTTGTCAGGCTTCTGCCCCACCACGCTAAAAGGGCCACCAGAATTACTCCAGGCTGCACCATAAAAGAAGCCCAGTACCCTCATTTCAGGAGGAAGATGGACAAAGTTTGCTGGAGGAGGAGTGAAGGCAGAAGAGGAGAAACAGAGAGAAAACACAAAGGAAAGAAAAGAATTGTGCTTGGTGCTGGTGGGAATCGAGCAAAAAGCGTTTCCCACTGAAATAAAATCCACGGGTGTTGCAGAGACTTGTGCCTCTGTCTGTCAAGTTTGGGGAGCTGGTGCGCCCCCTGCAGGCCTCAACTCCTATTCTGTTCAGTAGATCAAGGAGGAAGGACTTTGATCAAATGATAAAGCTTCCCAGATGTGGCCCACCCGTTTAAAACCAAAGCGATTTTATAGACTCTGCCCAACAATGAGCTTCAGACGTGCCAGCCCTGCATACAGGAAGGCCTGTGAGGCGCGTGAACGGCTGTGGAGCCCGAGGGGTGAGCAAAGCTTTTAGAGGCCAAACCTGAACGGGGTGCTGATGTTCTGCAGTGGCCTCGACTAAAGTGAATTACCACCCTTGGAAAATAAAAACGAAAATTGGCCGAGAAAAAAATACCTTAACCTTTTTGATTTTCAATCTAAATATTAATAATACATTCTAACCAGAAATTGACGTTTAATAACTGAAAATGAAGTTCTCATCAAAAAACAAGGTACGTGTACGTGTGTGCCGCAGTTATTGGCATCCCCTACAAAGTCATAACTAACAGAAGAGTCTGCGCCAGCCGGGAGAGGAACATGAAGCCCAAATTCAGTCCCACTGTTCTGCGATCACTCGACGGGTGGGCCGCGTTACGCGTGTCACGTCATAAGCTGTCCGCTTCAGTAGATTCTTAACAGCGGACCTCCACTCCGTCGAGGTTGTTGTCACTTGTTAAGTATCAGTAATGACATGACGATGATGTGGTGACGATTAAGGTCATCCGAATCGAGTCAAGTAAATCAGGTGACAAAAATCTACCATCTGATTGGCTGTCCAGTGGCGTTTACTGAATCGCAGATGTCTGCAGCTGCACTCACCTCGGCCATCGAGACCAAGTTCAAGCTTCAGAGGCCAGGGGTGCGCATGATGAGAGACACGACAAGAATGAACAGATTAAAGTATACAGAATAGAAGATTCGGTTCTTCTGAGTGAGTAGGAACGTTTAAGGGGTCAGCCATCTCTTCCTGTCTCACTATGAGGTGACGCACAGGCCAAATACTGTTAGTCACGGCGATCCCAAGAACACTGGAGTGATCTGCGACAAATCAGGGAATGGCTAATAGAAAATAGTAAAAACAGATGAAAATGTCCCAATATGTGGGCAATAATAAATCACCTTGGTGTTAACAGCGAGCGCGACTACGTAATTACGGTAAAACCCGAGTCACACTCAGGGTGATGTGTAATGAGCCCACTTTACATTTTTAAGAACCGGGACAGAATTCTGCTGCCATCTATTGGATGAAGTAACATCACAAATCAGGAATATTTCTGTGTGTTTTGCCACTCTAAGGTATCTCATCAATATTCATGAGTGGGGTGGAGCCTCCAACTGAGCACACAATGTTATCGACTTTAGGTCTGCCTTTGTGTGCACCCACTGGCCTCCTTCAAGCAATGTACCATGGCCAGCTGTGCGCATATCTGAAACAAGCTGTCAGAAGGATTGTCCATCCAGACTAGGGATCGTCAGGGTGATGTGATATTTCATATCGTGATCTATGCCATTATGGAGGAGAGCCTTCAATGGCAATCCAAGGGACCAATATGACATAAACTGCTTAATCACTGATCTCACGTTTGCCGGTGGCGGCGCCATCTTGTATGTGACCGATGCCGAGACCACGGACATCCTTTACAACATCACCCGTGTCGCTCAGTCCGATGGCATGAAGATCAATGTGGAGAAGACCAAAGTCTTGACAACCGATGGCTCTATGGCCAGCATTCATACAATTTCTTTCTGTGGAGCCCAAAACTCACACAAGAAGGGCCGCAATGGGCTTTAACAGGCCCTGCCTTTTGACAGCCCCCCAGCCTCGACTCTTTAGAGACGACGAGGAAAAACTACCAAAAAAAAAAGTAAGAAAATTTAGGAAAGGCAGTTCAGAGACAGACCCCTTTCCAGGTAGGTTGGGCATGCAGTGGGTGTCAAAAACAAAAAAGGGGGGTCAATACAAGACAATACGCAGAACAGAACACAAGTCATCCTCGTTCATCTCAAACGTATTCACGTCAAAACACTTCAAAGAACTGAAGTACCTTGGATCACTCGTCATGGCCGGCCTGTGCTCTGGTACTTTCGAGTGTGGTGCAGAGTGGAGGCAGACCCTCTGTTATCCCCCAGTTGATTCTGGGGTCCGTCAGGTGTGTGTTCTGCTCCTACTCTGTTCAATGCTGGCCTGGACAGAGTGTTGGGGAAGGTCCTGGGGTCCGGCGGGCTGAGAGGCATCTGAGATTCATGGAGCTTGATTTTGCTGACGATGCTGTGATGTTTGCAGAGTCAATGGTGGCTCTGGTCGGGGGTCTCGAAAGACTGAGCGAGGAGTCCGAGTGTCTGGACAACTTCATTGGGATAATAACACTGCTCTCGGTGCCGGGTAAGGTCCTCACTAGGGTCGTCCTCAACAGGATCTGTGATCACTTGCTCACCTACCAGCTGGTCTGGTTTTACGCCTAACAAGTCTACCATCGACCACATCCTGGCACGGAGGGTTCTCATGGAGCAACAACACAAATATCAGCAGAGTTTCTTTGCAGTATTCGTCTACAAGCACCACCACACTACTGGGTTATAACTACAATGAATTAGTTTCTTTCCGACTGAATGCACATGTGCCTGTGTCTTTTTCTTTTTTGGGTGGCGGCGCACACCCAATCATGACAAATTTTCACACTGCACAGGGAACCTGGTAGGACCAAACTTTACATTTCCTACAGTGCGCTGTTCACAGGGCTTTTCATTACACACTCCATCGTCATCGGCTTCTGATGTCATGGACTGTGTTGAACCTTATTGTTAGTATTAAGTGTATTTCCTGAGTACAGTTTGTTGTTTCGTTCAGTTTCATTTTTACAAATAACTAGCCAACCCGCGGCGTAGCATACACCGCATAATCACGCCGCTTTTTTAATGATTTTTAAGCACAGGGGAAAAAAATCAACATTTGAAAAATCCGTAATTTAATAAACCACCAAGTAAAGTAACATTGAAACAATGCACGCTATGAACCAACATACAATTGTCTGTGACTGAAAACTGGAGGAGCGCCGTTGCACCTTCTCCTCCCAGAGCGAGGGATGGGACTGGACGGCGCTCGTTCAGTACGCACTGCCTGCTCATTTGCTCGCCCCCAACTCCTTACCTGAGTCGCTTTTGTCTGTGGTACAGTCCACATGCACCTCTGAGCCACGTTGACTTTTCATTGTTCTTTGCGGTTCCAGCTGCTTTTCTATATATAATCCACCAAGTCACCTGACCATGGTAGTAGCGAGGGGGGGTGTGTACAAAGGGCAGGGACGTAATGAGTGCGAGCGTATGACCCGCATGTACTGGGAATTCCTCGTTCGTGGGGGAACAACTGCAAGCCCCGGTCTCCATCACGACATCTCTCGATGCTGGGCAGACACACGTTGATCCATTCAGTGTAGCACACGTGCAGTACCGGACATACAAGGGCATCACAGACCTGTTAATGCTCAATCTCACGTGGCTGAAAGCCACTTGTCCCTCTAAGAATTTGGACGCTGACCCCTCTTGAGTCACGTAACTATTTAGCAGGCAGGACTCTCGTTCGTTTTCAGAATTAACCAGTCAAATCGCTCCACCAACTAAGATTGGCCATGCACCACCACCCACAGAATCGAGAAAGAGTCGGATCGCCAGTCGGCATCGTTTATGGTCAGAATTACGACGGTATGTGACCATCTTCGAACCTCAGACTTTCGTTCTTCATTAATGAAAACATTCTTAGCAAATGCTTTCGCTCTCGCTCGAATTGTTGGTGGGCGTGCCTCTGTCGTTCGTGTACTATGGCCGGCTGCTTAGTGAATTGTTGGTGGGCGGGGCTCTCTCTTGCGTGTGTCTTGCTTGCCATGAACTTAGTAAATTCTTAGAGTTGCTGGGCGTGGCTCTGTGAGTTGTCGTCATATCCCATGGTCTTAAGAGTTGGTGGGCGTGGCTCTGTGAGTTGTCGTCATATCCCATGGTCTTAAGAGTTGGTGGGCGTGGCTCTCTGTTGTCAGAGGACGTGGCTCTGTGAGTTGTCATCGTATCCCATGGTCTTAGTGTTGGTGGGTGGGTCTCTGTGAGCTGGCGGGCGTGGCTCTGTCTTGCGTGCGTCTTGCTTGCCATGGACTTAGTGAATTATATATATATAGATGCCTGTTACTGGGAAACTGGTGCGGGCTTTTGCGTACGCAATTTTGTGCAACATTTTTTTTCGCTCTTCATTACTGATTAATATATTCTCTATTTGATTCACTTATCACTGTGTGTGTGTGCGTGCGTGCGTGCATGAGGGTGCCATAAGGGCCCGACGTCCTTTAGGGGGACCTGCCATCACAGCCCCTCACCGTGCAGCTCGAGTGGCATTCATCAGAGAACACACAATTGGCACCTCTGCCATTGGCACCCCATTCTCTTCATAGATGACAGCAGGGTCACACTGAGCATGTGACCAACGTGAAAGAGTCTGGAGACGCCGTAGTGAACGTTATGAAGCCTGCAACATCACCCCGCATGACCCGTTTGGTGGTTGGTCAGTGATTGTCTGTGGAGGTAGAGTTTATCCTTGGAGGGTCACACAGACCTCCACCTGTTAGGGCTCGCTTATACTTCATGCTCAGAATGCGTACGCGCCAGCATCACGGCTGCTACGCGTTCCCAGCGTTCATTTGACGTGTCCTCTGGGCAGGTCCTCAGAAATTAATGTGACGCGTGCGCGAGTTGCAGTACCAGCAAAAACTCAGGGGGTGCAGTGTGCTAAAAGTTGGAATGTGACGTCAGAGTCTCTGTTTGCTATCTACATGTGACAGAAAGCTGCTTTGAGGGTCCTACAAGATCGATGTGCTTGCTTCGATGTTTGATAAATGGTTTGATGTGGTGAAGCAAAATGCCGACATACACATGTATTCGTGGCGTTTTTATATTCAAGCGTTGCATATTCCCGATCGTAATGACACGATACATTTTAAAAGTCTCACACACCGTCTTTTTTTTTTCTAGGGCTTCCTCCGGTCCTAACAGCAGCAGATCGCCACACTGAGCACAATAAATGTACGATATTCCAACTCTCTGCACATTTAGAATCCTTAGATTTATACCCGATATCACTTTCATGATGAAATGCATTAAAGTATGTATGTTACATTTGACAGATAAATCGGTAATTTCGTTTAAATAATGAATACTGCTAATAATTACACACATGGGAGTGCCACGGTGGCGGAGCGTCAGCGCTGCTGTCTAGCAGGGAGTCATGTCGCTGGTATTCCCTGCCTGGAGTTTACATGTTTTCCTGCTGGGTTTCCTCAGTGGGCTCCGGTTTCCTTCCAAAGATATGCAGATTTGGTTACTCTAAAATGACGCCAGTGTGTGTGTGAGTGGTCTTGTATTCACCTTGCAACGAGCCAATGCCTCGTCCAGGGATTGTTTCTGCCACATGCGCAATGCTAGCTTTAATGGACAAATCCATGGACTGATCCTTTTTCAGAGATATTGCGGTAAGGTGTCATCGGAATTTAATGGATGTTCCAGGCAATTCAAAACACAGCGCAACCGAACCTGTTCTCACCGTGATGATATATCGCACTGCCAACTGGTGGATTCCTCCAGATTTACATCAAGTTCGCACGCTAGTATAAACAGTACAATGCTTGCGTAGCAGAAGCGTCCAGTGCAGCATGCGTCGCGTGAAGTATAACCCCGGCCTTAGGCAACGGTACTCTGAGTGCTGTTACGATACCAGGATGAAATCCTCAAGTGTCACTGTAACCACCTCACACTGGTGCTGTGCTCCCTCAGTTCCTCCTGGTGCAGGACAATGTCTGGCTTCATGTGGTCACAGTGTGTAGGCAGTTCTTGGATGAAGAAGGCACTGATGTCACTGACTGGCCCACATGTTCCCAAGACCTGAATCCAATTGAGAACCTCTGGGACGTTATGAGTCGGTGCACCTGACGCCACCAAGTAGCACCACAGACTGTCCAGGAGCTCACAGATGCCCTGATCAGGTCTGGGAGGAGATCTCCCAGGCCACCATTCGCCATCGCATGCCCAGACGTCAGGAGTGCATACAGGCACATGGGGGCCACACACACACATTAGGGGTCGCTGTGAGGAAATTCACGCAAGTTGGATCAGCCTGGGATTTCAGTTTTTGAATCTGATTTTCGGTGTGATGTTCAATCAGGGTTGTTGATTTTGGTTTCCACTGACCGTTGTTACATCATTTTGTTCTCAATGAATTACACAGGATTACCCAGGAAAAGATTTTCCACTGGACTATTTCATTCATTGAGATCCAATGTGTGATTTAAATGTTCCCTTCATTTTTTGGAGCAGTGTGTAATTTTGCTCAAGGTCCCATCATTTTTTTTTTTTTTGTGTGATCTTTAATTAAAGCATCGTTTAAAACTGTCATCTTATAAAAGAAGCAATGTGAACACCGCTTTGAATGATTAGACATGAAATACACAGCATCAGAAACGGGCCACTCCAGATTGACACAAGTGACGTTGATTATTTCAAAGAAAGGGCAGCGGCAGAAGCATTTCAAACACAACATACTGTTTAATGAACTCTGTGTTATCCAAGTCTATGATGTGAAACGCTAACAGCTGTTCGTCTATGCAATGCAGTCAGTACTGTTTGCTTTTTTGTTTTTGTTTCTTTTAAATCAAATTCAGCAAATCCACCTGGTAATTCAAGTTTTACAAACCGACAATCAAACAGCGTAGATCTCCAATGGTCAGCCGATTCCTTTCAAGGATTTCAAGTATCTGACAGGTAATACAATTAGGTATATTCTCGCTATCTTTAAAAAACAAACTAGGAATTCAGAAAATATACTTTTAAAATGTTCTGTTTGCTGGAGGACAGGAAAATCATCACTCCTCCAGCTCTCTCTGGCAATGTTACCATATTGTAAAGCTAAATTCTAAACCGTAATTGACACTCAATATGCCCAAAAAATAAAGTTAGTGGCCATATCGACACCTAAAACTCAGCTCGCTGTTTAAGAGGCCCAACTGCAGTTTCAGACCTAAGGTGGCCTTCAGACGTCAAGACATGCAAGACGAGCTTTTCTGTTAAAAACGTTCTGCCACTCGCTCACCGGAATGTTCCGTTTGTGCAAATCCACAAGCTGACTGCAATGGAGAGGGCACCTGGAGGACTGTCCCAGTGCGACTCTTTATTAACCTCCTTGGCGTTTAACTCAAATGTGACTCGGGCTTGGAATTCTATGTAATTACGGTTAAACCCGAGTCAGGGTTTGGGCTGACACGCAATGATCTGATTTACAGTTTTAACTGTCAGGGAAGTATTCTGCTGCCATCTAGTGGATTAAATAGCATTATGCTGCAAAGAAATCATAAATATTTCTGTGTGTTTTGCCAGTCAAAGATCAGTCAATCAATATGGGGCTCAGCGCTCAAACAAAACACAAGGGCATGTAAACGAGAAGCTGTAAAGCCAGTTTTAGAACAAACTGAAGCTGAAGCATTAGCTGAATCAAGTGACAGATAGTGGTGACAATAATGTGAAGTGGTCGTCAGACGTTGACAGAGATAATGACACTGACGGCACTGTACGACCAAACCTCCATGATATGCCTGGTGGACTTTGGTTGCCTGAAAGTTCACAGTGGTGCAAAGTAGGTGTGTGGTAAATTGACTGTGAACAAGTAGAAAAACATTAGCACCCTATTCACTTTTCACAATGCAGCAAGTGTCGATATGGAAGCCTGCAATAACACAATAGGCGGCGTCAAGCGTGCGGATCAGACACTGACATTCTACCTTCTTATGCACAAGCGAGCGGAAAAAAAAAGATTGCAAAGAAAGACACTTGTACTGTCCTGATTGTGACGTCGAGCTGTGTGTCGGCGACTGTTTCAAAACAGGTCCCACAAAGGACGTCTACGGAATCAGCTTTAGTACAGCAAAGGACACTCGACAGGCCTTTCTTACGGTTTTTTATGTTGATATTTACATGTTTCCGTTACACATATTTTCGTATTGAAAAAAAAAAAAAATTCAACATTTTCTGGGCGAAAAACATAACGCTAAGGAGGTTAACCTGCAAGAAGTACACATTAGGTTAACTGAAAAAATTTAAAATGAGCAGACGTTTCTGAGTATCGACTAACCGAGTGTATTCAGAATGGGCCTTTACGGTCAACCCTATACAAACAGAACATATATCCTGCTTTAGTAACATGTTGAGTTATGTTTAGGAGACGTCGAGACCAATCAAGTGTGCTTGGGTGGGGGGCTTTCCTGCCAACCCTGAAGCAACACATTAGACACATACACACACACACACACCGTTTCTGAGTCACATGTACAGTTAACTAGTCTAGCATCCTGGAACCTAACAGTCACTCCGCCTCCCCCATTTACCTGAACTGCACTGTGCCAGAAGGTCCTAAACTGTCTGTGTCTCGGTCAACTTCATTGCATACTAAGTATGCAACCATTAATTACCAACTAATCTATGAAGGTGTTTTCCCACCCCATCAGACTGTACCTTGATGAGAAGGTAAAAATATTTAATTCATTAAATAAAAATGTTTCTGGTCACGCTAACTAGTATTGTTTAAACGCATTCAGACAACAGTCTATGTATACGGTTACTAGTCTGTACCTAGTTCGTAGCACTAGTAACTAAGAAATACATTTTACATTAAACCGTAACCGTGACTTTTTTTACTTTTTTTTTTTTTTAAAAAACCAGCATCCTTCAACAAAACCTTTAGAGGTTTTGGAAAAGTCACAAAATGGCTTAAAAATCACATACTGTAGCATCTACTAGGAAGGACGGCAGGTCAACAAAGATGAGGTCCTTCAAATGGCTGCTGGAATTCATTTTCCTCACACACCTAATATGTCCTTGTGACATATCAGTATTCACCAATCATCTGCAATGGAGTTAAACGCATACAAGTGTGTGATTTTCTTCTTCTTTTAAAAATAAAAAACAATGGATGGGCGGGGGAATCCTTACATCATCTAATCCTCGCCCCCCAAAAAAAACAAAATGGAGCTTTTCAAAGTTCACTTCATCACTTTTCTACTGGCCAGCAGTCGACATGATAAAAGGTAAGTATTCTATTGAGATATGTGCCACAGTGCCAGTTTTTTTGAAAACTGGGCACGGAAAACAATCCTCAAAAAAGATCAAATTATTGACACTATAGTCAGATGTGGATGTCAAAGGAGAAAAAGGTGGCTTAATAAGCTGTGTGCAAATCTACAGCCTGATATCTAAGAAAAGAGATCAACCACTTGAGGATGAGGTGGGGATGAATAAAAGGTTAAAAAAATGGTTCTATCTACATTTTGCCAAAAGTCTTTTTGTCACTCTTCGTTCCGGAAACGGACATCAGCGTGTTTTCCTAGCTGTCCACGCTGATCGTTTCCTCTGAGCAGGTTGAACGGCACCACGGGAGCGCCCGGCTGTCACCGTTTCTTTCTCATCTTCAGCTTCCTTGTTTTCACTTAATGGTTCAAGAGACTCGGTTGCTTCCTTACTTTCAATGCTTGCAGGCTCAGCATCCAGCTGAGCAGTGGCCATCTCTTTGGCCACAGTACAGTCTTTATTTGCATTCTCCTCTACTGGCCTTTTAGCCACTGGACTGTCAGTACACTGTTGGGCCCCACAGTCTGTTTCTTTCTGATCTTCTTTCACTTTTTCTGTTGAGCAGCATTCTGTGTCAGTCCTTCCCTCTGTGGGAGAGGACAAAGTAGCTACATTTTGTAAATCCAAAACATCATCTTTTGGATCTTTCACATGGTTGTCTGGGGTTGTGGCATTGTTGTCACCACTTTGTTTGTTCAAGTCATTAGGGATAGCATTTGTATGGTCCAGGAGTTTTGATTCTGCTCTAGTTAACACTATATTGTCTGAATTCACCCCATCACAGTCTTGCACCTCTTTGTTTTGACTAATGTCAGTTTCTGAACCGGCAAGCACTGACTGCTGTTTCTTGTCGGCTTCTTCACAGTAGCATTCATGTGGTTTCCCAAGCCTGGTGACTGGGTCCTTATTTATAGGCTCTTCCCGTTGCCTTGATGCTCTGTATTTCTGTGTAGGGACATAAGACAATAAAAACGTGGGATTTCCACTTTATGAAGTATTTACTTATCAATATTTTAACATTACCATATTTTGTTTAATAAATTCTAATATCTTAAAACTTTTAAGATGGTACATGAAAATGAGGGTGCAACAGGAAATAAAAATAAACCAAGTAAACTTAACCTCAAATTATTTGAAAAGTCAAGTGACTTTATTGTCATATCATTCATACATTGTGTTGCATCATAGCGTGGCACAAAATAACGTTCTCCAGTACCACGGTGCCACATATACATAAAAACAGCACATGTGCAAGACAGGTAAAGAGTTAAACTTGTGAGAGACAGCCAGCTGCTCAGCCCGGCTGGGAGGCCCCTGAAATGGAAGGATGGGCGAAGGCAGCTTCTTTTGTACACGCTAGATGGCAGGTCCCATGGAGTGTAGTGGTGCCACGGATTCCCACAGGGCATCCTGGGACTTGGAGTTCGGTTTCTCAGCTCTGTTGGGTGCCATGGGTGATGCCAGGGGGGTGCTGTGAAAGGACCTGGGGAGTCATGCTTCCCTTATAGCCCGGAAGTACTAGGAAGTCATGATGAAGGAAGTCCCAAAGTATTTCCAGGCTGATTAAAGTCATGGAATTCTCCACCTGACCTGGAAATGCTGGCAAGAAGAATAGAAGCACTTCCGGGTCAAGGACTAAATAAAGGACTGCTGTGAACCCAGCAAGCGAGCCAGAGTTGGGAGAGGTGGACAACACTTGCTAGGAGGTGTGAAGTAGAAAACAGAGGGAGATTGTTGTGCTTTGTGATTTACAGGCCTGTGTTATTGTGGCTGTGGTGCTTGGGAAGCATTGTTTAAAGAAAAAAAATAATTAAAAAGATCTTCTTGGTGCCTTTACCTGGTGTCCCGAGTGCCTGTCTGTTGGGTTTAAAGGAGCAACAGTGCCACCTAGCGTTCACATATTATAAACTAGGAGTAGATTTGTGGAGACGGGGAAGCAGATTTCAGAGTACAGGCAGCCAAGGGGTAGAAGGTGTTGCCAAAACGTGACAGAACTGGCTCAGAAATTCAGCACACATTTGGCCCAATGAAAGTGTGACAAAGACTGTGGGAAGGGTGAGAGCGGCCCTCCACAATACTGTGGGCATCAGAAGTGGAGATACTGCTGTGCCTTCTTGGCTATGGAAGTAGTGTTGATTGACCAAATAAGGTCACATGCCAACTATGTACCACAGACTTTGGTGCTCTTGGCCAATTCCACAATAGAACCCTTGAGGTGCAGGGGGGGTGTTTGACAGCATGGGCCTTTCTGAGGCCAACACTCATCTCCTCCATTTCTCCATGTTAAGAGACAAATTGTTGCACCAGTCTGCCAGTCTTTGTAATTCCATCCTGTAAGCTGACTCGTCTCCATTGCTGAAGAGAACCACCATCGTTGTGTTTTTAGCAAACATTAACAAAGGTACTGAAGCTTTATGCACAGTGAACAGAAGTGGGCCGAGTAAGCAGGCCTGGGGAAGTAATAGTGCTCTGCACGATGGTGCTACTGATGTGGACTGTCTGAATCTCTCTGCCAGGAAGTCCAAGCTCCAGCTGTTGTAGCCTTGCAAGCCCAACTTCCTTATGAGCTTCTATGGGTTGATGGTGTTAAATGCTGAACTGAGGTCTATGAACAGCATTCTAGCAGAAGTCTCTCTTTTGACTAGATGATTTGGTATTGTCAATGGAATAATCAGGGTGATAGGGAAACGGGAGAGGGTCATGTGATGTTGGAAGTCCGAAAACAAAATAACTTTCAATGACTATGTAAAAATAAAGGGCACTGTTAGCAATTGATTTCTTCAATATATACTGTATACTTGTGTTCTTTTATTTTCAGATCAATACATCACAAATAGATTAAAAGTGTGGTGATGCCACTTGCTTGCTATTTTACTTGAAGTCAATTTGTATATATTAACCCTTAAACCACCAGAACCACCTATAGTCGGTTCTCAATGCAATTTGCCAGCACACCGGAGCCGAGTATATTCGGCAAAGTACATTCGTTGAACGCCGCAACTGGCTAAAGTCGGTTTCCAGTGCAATTTGCTAGCACACCGGAGCGGAGTATATTCAGCGATGTACATTCATTGAACGGTGCAAGCGGCTATAGTCGTTTCCCAGTACAATTTGCCAGCACACAGAGGCCGAGTATATTTGGCAACGTACATCCATTGAGCACCACAACCGGCTGAAGTCGCTTCCCAGTGCAATTTGCCAGCACGCCGGAGCTGATCAGTCAGTGCCGTATATTCGTTGAGCAGCCAGCTTGTGTCCACTGCCAGCCCCTGCAGCCTCACTTTCCCTGAGATTCAGCGGCTACTTATTCCCCGACCGAGGCAGCTGAAGTCAAGTGAGATGCAAATACTCAGAACTGAAGTCTGTTTCTCTGGGAGCGAGGTGTCTGGAATTGTAATGGGGTCAACTGTTATTCTGAATACGTACATTTCATGTGTGTCCCGTGTCTACAACAATCTGTGTAAATGAAGCATGACAAGAAATGCACGGTAAGAAATGTTTAACACATAACAAACAGAACCTTTTTTCCTGTTATAGTAATTGACAAAATGCTGACATGACGTGTACAATGTGTGAAGACTGAAGTCCAAATATCAAATAAACGCTTTCACTAAAGGTGTAACAAAACAAGTGCGCCTGACAGATGAGTGAGCAGGCTGCCTGCTGCCAGGGCTGATTGACACATTAATAATAATAATAATTCATTTTATTTATATAGCGCCTTTCCCATGCTCAAGGCACTTCACAGAGTTTAAGAAAGAATGGCAGGGTATACAGTATATGGCATTGTACTAAACCAGAAAAATAAATAAAGATGAGTGAGATAGTAAGCCTAACAGACAACATAATTGATGGTCTAGCACATACACACACACACACACACACACACACACACACACACACACACACACACACAGGTTACATGAGCATGTTGACATGGAGGTAAACTGAAAGAAGGGTAATAAAGTCAAGTAGAGCTAAAAGCCTCCCTGAACAGATGAGTTTTGAGTTGTTTTTTAAAAGAATTCATGGAGTCAGCTGATCTGATTAATTTCAGGATGTCATTCCAGAGTCTGGCCTCTATACAGCTGAAGGCCCTGCTGTCACCCATGGAGTGTAGATTACTGTGGGGCACAACAAGATTGCCAGAATAAGAGGACCTTAGTGGGCGGACAGGCACATACTGATAGAGAAGGTCACTGATGTAGTTTGGCGCGAGGTTATTTAAGGCTTTGTAGGTTATTAGTAGAATTTTATATTCAATTCTGTAAGACACAGGGTGCCAGTGAAGGCGAAGCAGGATGGGTGTGATGTGCTCGCTGCTGCTGGTCCGTGTTAGGACTCTTGCAGCCGAGTTTTGAATAAGCTGGAGCTGTGATAGAAGATTAGAAGGGGCACCTGCCAGTAGGGAGTTACAATAATCGATGCAGGATGTGATAAAAGCATGGACAAGTTTCTCAGCGTTAGAAAAGGAGAGGAAGGAGCGAACACGGGATACGCGACGGAGGTGAAAGTAAGAAAGTTTCTTAATGTGATTTATGTGAGCGGAATAAGAAAGGGGGGAATCAAAAATGACACCAAGATTCTTTGCAGTAGAGGCAGGTCTGATGAGATCACCACCAAGATTGACTGGGAAGGAGCTCATTTTATTACATTTGAAAAACAAAGACGCAGAGGACGAGGTTGCAAGGGAATTTAAGGTGGCCCGGCATCACAACTTTTTTCGTAAACTTCATGGATTCTAGTGTTAAGCATTTATTAATATCCATAACCACCCTCCTCCACAGTGTCAAGGGAAGTATTCAATGCCTTTAGAATGTACTTAGACCCCTTCACTTTCTTCAAATTGTTATATTGCAGCCTTGTCCTAAAATAATTTAAATTAATATTTTCAACTGATTGAGCAACACTCAAAACCCTAGAATAACAAAGCAAGAACATGATTTTAAAAAGTTTTTCTTTTAAAAATAATACACTGAAATATCACATTGACACAAGTATTCAGATGCTCTGCTATGACTACTTGAAATATGGTTCAGGTGTACAGTATCCCATTCTACTGACCATCTTTGAGATGTTTGTAGAACATCTTTGGAGTCCACCTGAAGTCAATTCAATTGATGAGAAAAGGTACACAGAGATGAGCAAAAACTAAGCTATGGTGTTAAAAAAAAAAAAAAACGGTCAGCAGCGCTTAGGGACAGGAGGGCACAGGTCTGGGAAAGGTTACACAAAAATTACTGTCACACTGAAGGTTCCCTAGAACACAGTGGCCTCTAATTCTTAATTGGACAAACTTTGAAACAACCATGACTCTTCCTAGAACTGGCCGCCCAACCAAACTGAGCAATTTGAGGATTTTGGTAAGAGAGATGAACAAGAACCCTAAGGTCAATCTGACTGAACTCCAGAGAATGTATATGAAGATGGGAGAAAATACAAGGAGGACAATTATCACTACAACACTCTGCTGGGCTGCACTTTAAAGCAGAGTGGCAAGATGCAAGTCTCTCCTCAGGAAAAGACTTGGTGTTTGCAAAAAGAAACCTAATGGACTCAGACTATGGAAAAAAAAAAAGATTCTCCAGTCAGATGAAGCCAGGACTGAAGCATTTGGCCCTACATTTGTCCAGCATGTCTGTAAGAAACCCGGCACCGCTTATCACCTGAGCAATACTATTCCAATGGTCAAGCATTGTGGTGGTTGTTTTTTTAGCAGCAGAAGCTGGAAGAGCAGTCAGAGTCACGGTTGAGGGAAAGCTGAGTAGGGTAAAGTACAGAGATATCCATAATAAAAAACTGCTCCAAACTAGGCCGAATATTCACCTTTCAACAAGACAATGACCCTAAACTCAAAGAAAAGACAATACAGGAGTGGCTTAGGGATAATTCTGTGAATGTCCTCAATTGGCCCAGCCAGACCCTGGACTTGAACCCAATTGTACATCTTTGGAAAGGCCAGAAAATAGTTGTCCACCAACAGTCTCCATCCAACCACACAGAGTCCGAGAGGAACTACAGCTTATTATGCCAGACCCAAGAAGACTTCGGGCTATAATCACTGCCAAAGGGGCTTCAACTAAGGATGCACTCACACTGTCAATTCGTTCCGTGCCTGAGAACATTTGTCCGCATGTAAGCCCTCAAAGTCTAGTTTGTTTAAATAGTCTGATTGCATCGTGCCAGGCCAACCGTACCATAATCCCTTGCCCGCTTGAAAGAGGTGGGCCCGATCATGGTCAGTAGCAACAGTGTGATTGCTAAACGTGCCCAAGCATGGAAAACAGACATAACGTTGATGATGTGACAAGTCAGAGAGTGCAATTCTCATTTCATTTTGAGTAAAAAACAGGTTTTTATTCTCACCTTACACATGAACGTGAATTGCAATTGGCAAGAAAAGCTGCAAAATCCTCCCTTAACATCATTTGTCACCATAAAAATCTTCTGGGATGTGCAGCACAATTAACAGCAAAATACTCTGCTGTACACTCAATAAATCTGTAAGAAGGCAGAGCAGAATACTGCCCTACACGACTCCAAAACAACCACAAAATAAGTAAAATCATTTTGACATGCATGCTGTCACACCGTGCTTGGCTCTTGTTTTGGCTTCACACAAAGTTGCATGGTCATGACGAAAATGTGCCCGGGCCCAGAACATTAAGCACAGTGTGAGTGCAGGCCAGCGGGGATGATCATGCTTGGGTACGGTACGGAACAAATGTGCCTAGTGTGAGTAAACCGTAAGCAAAGGGGTCTGAATACTTTTGTCAATGTGATATTTCAGTTTTTTTATTTTAGTAAATTTGCAACAAATTAGGGTTTAGAAATTAGATTAAATTCTGTTTTCAAATTGTCACTCTGGGTTAATGAGGTTGCTTGATGTGGGGAAAAATGAATTTAAAAAGATTTTAATCTTAAGACTGCAACATCATAAAATGTGAAAAATATGAAGGGATCCAAATATTTTTTGATGGCACTACACCAGGTATGTTGACCTAAGAGAGGAAGAAAAGATTACCCATTTAATCAGGCCTGAGAATTCCCCAATAGTAGCTGGAGACTGTTGCACAAGGAAGGAAAGTCTCATCTCCCTTCTTATCTTTTTTTTTTCCACCATGATCTCACAGAATGTACCACCATAAGGCAGTTTGCAAAGTGCAGATTACAACAAGAACAATATGAATCCGTGGTTTAACACGTACACAAACAAATATTTAGAAACAAAAGCAGATGCACCCAGTTTTTGCCTTATAATCTGTACTACTCTGCCCTACAAAATGTATACAGTTTAAATATAACGTTATAAACTTTACCAGACTTCTCACCTGCAAATGTTCAAAGTGTGCAAGTGATTTGCAGTGTGACACTCTAGCAGCTGACTCAAAATGGTAGAACTTGTGGCAAAGTCTGCAGAGGAAGCCAGCAACGGGAATCACAAAACTGGACCCTGGAAAAATAGAAATGCCACAAAATTAGAGGAAGTAGTACAGAGTGAGCCAAAATGAAGTAGCACATTTCTCAAGGTCACTGCACGAGGTAGAGGCTGGCTGATGGATGGGTTTTGGGTCCTTTGATAGTTTTCTGTCAGCAACATGCCTTGGTCAGCTCCGCACTGTGCTTTTGCTGTCAAAGTGTTCTTCAGAAACAACGAATCCATCATCACTATGCAACGCGCTTTCCGAACGCACTTCAGCATTCCTCCTAACGGTGACGTCACAAATCGGCTAAATTTAGACAGACGGGTACAACATTGAACAGAAAATCTCCAGGTCATCCTCGGACTCTACAAATGCCTGAAAACATCCAAGCTGCAAGGGAATCAATTTTATTTTGCAATCTCCTAGACATTCAGCGTTTCTGCCTTAGGCATTTCCAATGTGTCTTTGAGGAGGATTTTGCATGAGGATCTTAATTTCCATCCATACAAAATGATGGTAGTGCAGGAGCTCACTGAGAGAGACTGGGAGAGCCGTACAGAGTTGTGTGCAAACCGTTCATCGAGATGCCATTGTCACGTGCTGTGACGAGGCACATTTCCATTTGAATGGTTGCATTAATAAGCAAAACTTTCGAAACTGTGTTGAAACCAACCCTCATGAACTTCATGAGAGACCCCTGCACAGCAAGCGTATTACAGTTTGGTGTGCCATTGCAGAATTTGGCATTGTAGGCCCTTACTTTTTTGAGGTGGGGGAAGCAAAGGTCACTGTCACTTCAGGACGTTGCACTGAAATGCTAGAGAACTTTTTGTGGCCCCAGCTGAAAGAAACAGATATGGTGGATGCCTAGAGCAACAGCACACACGGCACGGAGATCCATGCAAGTTTTGTGGGAGATGTTTCCAGGGAAGCTGATCTCCCTGCGCGGTGATGTCGGATGGCCTTCACGTTCACCTGATCTCCATGCGATTTCTTCTTGTGGGGCTCTCTCAGGTTAAAAGTATACACGCACACTGATTTCAAAACCTTGAAGCCCTCAAGGACACTATTCGCCACAAAATCGTTACTAATCCCCTTGAAATGGCCGAATGAGTCATGAAAGCGTTCAGAAATCATCTCAAAGAGTGTATTGCTAATGATGGCCATCACCTTGAAGACATCATTTTTAAAACACAGTGGAAAAAAAATCTGTTTTGTATACCCTTTCTTGTGTTGTAATGAAATGCATTTCATCTTGTAGTGTTTTTGCAGAATAAACATTTGAAATGTGGATCTTCTTTTTGGCTCACCCTGTACATTATAAACTCATCAACAAAAACCACCTTCAGCTCAGCCCAGTCAGCCTTGGTTAGCAGAAAATGTTAAAAATGTATAAATTCGCTCATTTACTGTAAACACTTAGTATGGGGATCTCACCAAAGTATCCTGCACATAAGTGGATTACTGATAGGTTCAAAAACACATATTATGGGCAGTAGAGCTTTTGGAAAGGCTGTCAACATCAATCATTATTGAGAGGCCACACAAAGTCAAAGATATTGTTCTTACTAATAAAAGAGTAACGAGAAAGGGATTTGCATTACAACTTGTTGTAAATTTGCAGGTGATAATGAGGTGAAAAACGTACCACATAACTGGCTTCACATCACAGAAAAAGAACACATTCAGAAGATGGCAGACCTCAGCTCTAAGTGTAATGAGAAGCAGGTAGACAATATTGAAAAGTAATGAATTTGAAATGTCTAATAATACAAAAACTTTTCTTGGACATGGACAAATGTGTTGGTACCCCTTAAGGATTACACTTTCACAAAAACTTAAAAAAAAATAAAAAATACTGCAACAGCAGTCAGACTGCTAAAAATTAGGCTTGGATGGACAGCTACAGTGATTTTCAGCTATGGTCTTTTGCAGAAAGACCATGTGGTCAAAAATATGTCATAGTTTTGAGAGAATAAAACTTACCATACTGTGTCTCAGAATTGTACTGAGTATTTTCATTCATATCTTCAAGTGTTACTTCCTTCGGCACTTGGGTACTTTCCTACAAAGACACCAAGGAATTTGTGGTTAACTGTTAATCAGAGGGAAGGGCCCACCTTTCAAATGGTTTTGTTGTGCAAGGAAAACTTTAACATGACAAAACATGGATTTGTGCAGTCTTTAAATAAATAATCGCGTCCCGTGAAGTGCAGGCTCAGATTGGATGCAGGTGTGCTTCATTCTGGGGTTGATTGAGGTGCTTGGCTGATCGTGCATACATGTGCAAATGCGAGCAGGTCAGTGAGGTGCACGACAGAGGTGGAACAGAAAGAAAGATTGAAAAAGGAAGACATGGAGGTTAAAGGAAATAAAAGTAATGGAGAGAAGGGAAGGAACAAGACGGACCTGGTGAGAGATAGAAGGGAAGCCGGCTGATGGGAAAATAAGCCCTGGGGAAGGAGCGTGTGGCTGACGCTCAATAGGTAGCCGAGGGTTGCACCTGCTGAGAAGTCTGGGAACAGAAGCGACCAAAACACTGCAGGAGAACTCCCCAGCAATGCCGGTGAATGACAGCAGGAGTCGGAGGAAATAAAGCTCGGTTTGATGCTCTGTACACAATGATAGACTAGAAACAGGGTCCCGAGAGGGATCAAAGGGTGGTCTGGGTCTGCTCGTTGAAGTCCCCTCATGCTCAGGAATCCGAAGAGGATAAGCCAGGGAGCCGTCGGATTTTACAAAGCAGCAGAGAGGCTTGTTGTTTTAGATGTATCGTTAGCGATTGACCAGTAGATTGCGTTGCATTCAAAAAATGTTTCTTTTTAATGTTAGTCTATCATATACCCTCCCTATGGCATTTGCCACTTGATTGACGTATAGGGCAGCCAGTCTGAGGTCTCTTTTATTCTAACACGCTGGTCATCCCGCACGCACGATCAAATGCGCAAGCCACTGCAAAACTCCAGCTGTGGTCTAGTTAGCTTTCCAATTTATATCGACTAAAGAAGGGATTTAAAAAAAAAATTGTCTGGGGAGGCTATGGGCTGGATGTGGAATTGGAAGACGTTTTTTTTTTTCTCACAATCGAAGTGCGTTTGTCTGATCTGTCAGTCTATCATTGCTATTCCAAAGAAGGAAAATGTGGAAAGGCACTTTTGAACTGTTCATAAAAACTACGAAACTGACTTCCTTCCGAAAAGCGATCTGAGAAAGAGAAAGGAGAGCGAACTAAAATCGCAGTTAATTGGACAGCCATCATTTTTCACTCGGCTAAATTCAAAAGCAAAGGCGGACTCACCAAAGCATCGTTCCGGGTGAGTCACTTGATCATTAAGCATAAGAAGTGTGCTACCTCCTTGACTGCATTATTCGGCTCTACTTATTTATGCGAGTCAGCCTTTTCCCACATGAAGATTATTAAATCCAAATACCGTAGTGACCGTAAATGTATTGAATTGTTATTGTGCCATAAAGGTTATTCAGTTATGCAAGGTACGACAACATATATTTTATGTATATATAGCATTTTAAAGTAGGTACTGTAGATCGTTTCGACCTGGTCATTTTAAAAGTAGCTCGCAAGCCGAAAAAGTGAGGGCACTCCTGTTTTAGAGGAATAGGTTTCCCTTGTGTTTTAACATTTTATGGAAATATTTTTTTGGATATTTTAACCTCCACTGGACACTCACTGATTTTACAGATTATTTATTGACAATTGATATGAATCACTGCACTAACTGCACTGCCTTTTAGGTTCTAATAAAAGCACTGACACTTTTTTTTTATATCACTCCCTTGTTGAATGTGTGTGTCCTCCTTTGCCTGACAGGTTGAGAAGGCTCCCAGATGAGACGAAGGGACGGATTGGGTCAGGTGGGATCAACCTGGACTGCAGGTGATGGGTAGAGGACTGAAAGATATGGAAAAAGATGATCCACTGTGGCAAGCCCTAAAGGGAGCAGCCGAAAGAAGAAGTTTACTGTCATAGGATGAGATCTTTGCCACAAGTCAGTATGTGAAATCTTTGCTCTGCTAGATCTACAGATCTGGCCAAAAAGAACGTGGACACTCCTCCAAACTACTGAGCTCACGTAATTTAAATGTTAACAGGTGCATCAAATCAGCGCACAGCCATGCAGTCCCTACTGACACACTTTAGAACATGCTAAAGAGCTCAGTGACTTTAAACGTGGCACTGTAATAGGATGTCACCTTTATGTGAAATGTTTGCTCTGCTAGGTCTGCCCCGGTTAACTGTAAGTGCTGTTACTGCGAAAAGGAAGCGTCAGCTACAAAGTGGTAGACCACATAAACTCACAGAGCATGGCCTTCGAGTCCTGAAGTGGCTAAAAATGGCATTTCCTCTTGGTAACACTCACAACAGAGTTCCACTGCCTCTAGGAACTGTGTGTTGGGGGCTTCACGAGATCGGTTTTCATGGAAGATCAGCTGCACACAAGCAGCTTGTTCACAATGCAAAAATGTATAGTGTAGGCTGGAGTGGTGTAAAGCTTGCTGCCACTGGACTCTGGAGCAACAGAAACGCGTTCTCTAGGGTGATAAATCACACTTCACCACCTTGCAGTACGATGTAGGAGTGTGGGTTTAGCACATGGAAGAAGAACGCTTTCATCCAGACTGTATAATGCCTACTGTAAAGATTGGTGGAGGATAGATAATGGCAGGGCCTGGGCTGGGTTCCAGTATTAATGTGACAGTAGACAAAGAATTTTTAGACAATTTTACACTTCTAACTTTGTGGCAACAGTTTACAGAAGGCCCTTTTCTGTTCCAACATTCCTCTGATTATTTGTGTACTTGTTCACAATGGCTGCGGCTTAAACACCTAAACTCAATCATTTAGAGGAGTGTCCCTGTAATTTTGGCTATATAGTTTAAGTCAATCAGATACTATGTACATATTGTAGTAACAGGTTTGAAGTGTGCCTTGTAATCTGTGAAGTTTATTTCAAAATCATTAATACTCTGACAAGGTGAAACTGACAGAAACCTGGAAATAAACAGGTAGAAGACGACTCAGGCAGGGTAGTTGCCCAGGGGTCTCTGTCTTCTATGCATAGTTCTCTCCGTGAACAATCCCTGAGATAGTAATTTTATGGCAGAGTCCATGAGTGATTACAGCAGGTGCAATGTGTACTAGCTGAGTCTCAGAAGAATATAAAATAAGCAAGTTTCTTCAAAAAAGCTCAATGAACAGGCAAATCTGAATATTTATATTGGAAGACTTAAGTTTCCTAACTTTCATATCGATAATCAGTGTGACCTGAAAGTAAAAGAATTTATGAACCTCCTGGACTCTTGATTTGAGACAGCATGTTAGTCAGCCTACACACAAAGCAGGTTATACGTTAAACTTATTAATTACTAAAGGACTAAAAGTTGATGTGAAGCAGATCGTTGATATTGGTCTATCAGAGCATTTTCTTTTACTATTTAATATAGAAATAATGATAGAAGATATTCACGAGAAGCATACAGTTCAGCAGCTTCAAAATTTGATGCATTAGGAATTAAAAGTCAAGAAGGAGGTAAAGAATTTAGGGGTATCTGTTGACTATGATCTGAATTTTAAATCACATATTAATCAGATCACTAGGACAGCATTTTTTCAGAAATATAGCAAAAGTTAGACCTCTTATATCATCGAAAGACGCTGAGAAATTAGTTCACGCTTTTGTTTTCAGTCAACTAGATTACTTTAACGCACTCCTCTCAGGACTACCCCAAAAAAGACATCAATCAATTGCAACGAGTGCAGAATGCAGCTGCTAGAATCTTAACTAGGAAAAGAAAATCTGAGCACATCACGCTCGTCTTGAGTGTCACTGCACTGGTTACCTGTGTTATTCAGAATTGACTTTACAATACTACTTATGGTTTATAAAGCCTTAATAATCTCGCTCCATCTTATATATCGGAATGTCTGACATCTTATATTCCAAATCGTAACCTTAGATCTCCAAATTAGTGTCTGCTTAGAATTCCAAGACCTAAACTTAAAAGAAGTGGTGAGGCAACCTTCGGCTGTTATGCACCTAAAATCTGGAATAGCCTGCCAATAGGAATTCGTCAGGCTAATACAGTGGCGCACTTTAAAAAACTGATAAAAACACATTACTTTAACATAGCTTTCTCATAACTTCATCTTAGTTAAATCCTGATGCTCTGTATATTCAATTAATTATCATTACTTTTCATGGTGGCACCAAAATCCATACTAACCCCTACTCTCTCTTCTGTTCTTTTTCCGGTTTTCTGTGGTGGCGATCTGCGCCACCACCCCCTAATCAAAGCACTGTGATGTCCTTTCATTGATGGATTGAGGAACAGAAGTCCACGTGACCGTCATCGTCAAGTCCTTCCATTAGAACTCTGAATACCATGAGGACTGATTGATGTCATTTATGTTAGGTAGAATGCCTAGAGAGGGCAGGGTGGTCTCATGGCCTGGAACCCCTGCAGATTTAATTTTTTCTCCAGCCGTCTGGAGTTTTTTTGTTTTTTCTGTCCTCCCTGGCCATCGGACCTTACTGCTTAACAGATTTAGATTTTATTTTTTTTCTATAATTTGCTTGAACATTCCGGTTGATTTTGCAACTTTTCTCATTGTGCTAAGTTTCATAGTTTGCCTGCAGAAGCGATATATTCGTTGTAATCCGAGACAGAGGCTGTGGGCCGAGGGGACGGGGCAGCGTGAAGTCAAGAGTGGGGAGCTGGGCAGTGGCCTCCACACTGTCCCGTTTCACTGATATGTGGGCAAAGCCACAGGGCATGGCTATTCAAGTTATAAATAAATAAATTAGTGACCAGGTGAAAGATGCTATTTCTGCTTTTCTGCATAGAATCTTTAATGTGCATTTCTCTTGGAAAACAGTAGCTTTATACATTTCAATGAATGTAGTCTTGCATATTTGCATTCAAAATATAAAAGGTTTATACTATAGCTTCTCATAGCTTTTACATCTAAATCATTTTATTTGCATGTCCAATGTAACTAAAAAGATGATCAAGTTTTCTTTAAGTCTGTAAATGAAATAAAGAGAGTGAACTAACCTGTTGAGTTTCTGTTTCAAAGGTTTCATCATCATCATCTTCTTCGCTTGGGTCCTCTTCACAATACTCCTCTCCTTCAAAACACCCAATTGCATCAACGGTAATCAGATCTTCTGGGTTTTCTGGGATGCCATGAGAGTCAGTTCTCAACTAGACACAGACAGAGGGGAAAACAATTTATGACTGGTATTAAATAATGAAATATATCTAGTAGCACCCTCACATCTTTATGATAAAGTACACCCTCTGTTTCATTAAAGACTCGCTGCAGTCAACAAAAACCCACAATCTGCCTTTAATCCTGTATTGTAAATATGGCAGATTCCGACACATTCTGAAATACGAGGTCCGACACAAAATAAAACCAGACTAACCCTAGAGCTTGGGAACTAGGGCTGTGCGATATGACCAAAATCTTATATCCCGATATTTCATTTCATATCCGGATATCACGATATAGTACATTTTCTTCGTATTCAGTGAATAGTTTATATAATCACCACTCCTTTTTTTTTCATTTAAATTAAAAATCAAAAATGAGAAGTACTCAACTTGTAATTATTTCTGTTCTTTTATTTAGAACATTTGAGCAAATGTTTGACTTGGAATGTAAACATAAAATGTTAATATATCAAATATAAAACACTTTTCAAAAACAAAATACTAAAGGCCCAATATAAAATACTGCTATATAAAATGCCTGACATAAACAAAATGTGAACTGTAGCAGCAATAACTCTCACAACATATATTAAATATAAAAGGATCAAAGCACTAACAACTAAACTATATAAGGCCAATAAACCCTTTAAACAAAATAAATACAAGTCTAACATTAACTGTCAAAACCAAATGTAAACATTGTACTTCAAACTGTAGCAGCAATAAGGCTTACGACAAAAATATATTAAATATATAATATTAAATATAATATTTTTAGGCTACATTCTAGTAAAATGTTAATTTGCACATCGTAGTGTGGCAAATCTCCGTTAATGAGTTACAGCTGATCGCCCCGTGTGTGGGACTGGACGGCGCTAACGTGTTGATACCGTCCAGCCCCAAGCACGGGCGATCCACGGTAACTCGTTAACGGAGATTTGCCGTTAATGCAGTTGTGGCGTAAACGTAATTTTAACAAGATTAACGCTGACAGCAAATGCTGCAGGGAAAATTATGCCTTAAGCAAATTGTTTTTGTAGCAATTAATCTTCCAAGCTTTTAACATGCTCGTTTAAATAGTACCTTTACAACTGTAATATCCTACGTGGCCTGCCTCTCAGTTGTAAACTCTCTGCATGCTCGCTCACATGCTTTTTGCGGAGGTGGTAGAAGAGGTTTGTCGTGTTGGAGTCTGTGGTAGCGATCGGTTTGCAGCATAATTTGCACAGTACCGTTTTCTGGTCCGTGTCAGACTCTTCAAATCCAAACCATCTCCATACTACAGAGGTAGCCCCTCGTTTAGGAACAAGGTCCTTCTGTGTGGAGCTACCTGGTGTTGCCTCGTCTTCATCAGCCATGCTAGTGTGTCTGCATCCACGTGGTGGCGATCAAAGCAATGAAAAAAATATTGCCGTAAACAGTTTATTTTGCGACACCACGAAACAAACGATAGCGTAATGTGCAGCGATAGACGTTTTCATATTGTCATCCGATATATATCGTTATATCGAACAGCCCTATCGGGATCCAAGAGTGGGAGGGGAGAATCAAAGAGATTGTTCTAGAACACATTTTAACTTGTCACAATGACAAAAGGCTCAACTCAATCACATCACTCAGTACGAGTGGACGCGTGTTACAAACATAGACGCTTTTTCACCCTTGTTTGTAAAATGTCAGATAGCAAGAGCGAACAGTGAAGCCACAACAAGTTTCTTGTGAAACTGAAGAAATCCACAATGGAAACTTTTCAATTATTGACAGAGGCTTAGGGTGAAGAGTTCATGTCTCTAGCACGTGTTTTTGAATGGTACAAGTCGGTGCTCAAAGGAACACATTTTTTATCGATAGAAGATGTGAAAGCAAAAATAGATATCCTCAACAGCCTTTCATAACCTTAACTACTGAATTGCTTTGAATGTTGGAAGCATCGTATGCAGCTGTGTGTCATCTCAGAAGGGAACTATTTTGGAGGTGATCGTAGTTAATTTTCTTAATTTGTTAAATAAAAATAATTACAGCCCCAGTCTTGTTTATTTGTGTCAGACCTCATATATTAGAATATATTCTTTAAGAAAACAAATTCATGTTCACAGGATATTTACAACATAATGTAATTTCAGTTTTGTCAACCCTGGAGCCTTATGCAGTAAAATAAGACTTGCAAACCAATCAACAGTGATAAATGTGATTTGAACAGATCACAACAGGCTTTGGACATTGAGTTTTCAGGGTACATTCACTAAGTAGCTAGACGCGATTCCAGTTTTTTCACCCATATGCAACAAAGATCTGATCTTTTCAGGTAAGTGTGAACCAAAAATGGTACAAAGAAACATAACTTTTTATACCTAATTAAGACTACTTTCACAACTTCAACTTGCATATCCCTTGTTTCCGAGTTCTTACATTATGATTGTCTAGTAATTTACACAGCCCAAATGATTTCACTGTGCATTTTATGTGACATTTGTCATAACTGTGCATTAAGAAGTGAAGGCTCAGCATGCCAGTGAAAGGATAATGAAGCAGTGGATGTAATAAGTCATAGGCTCTTACACTAGGAGTCACTTGTTTTCTGAATTTGAGTTGCGCAGAATTGGGATTCAAAACCGAACACAAAGGTTGTGTTAGGTTTATGAGCAACATTAGCAAATACCCTGATGATTTGCATCTGTGATTCTCCAAGGGTGTCCAGAAAATTGGGTTTTAAAAAGTTTACAAATCACTGTAATAAACATCTGAAGAAAACAGTAGGGCACCCAATGAATCCATAATCAAGGCAGTAGTATATAGTCTTTCATTACAATATAGTGTACAGCTTAGCACAGAAAACTAATAGTTAATCACACTTCCACAGGCTGCTGGACAGCGTGCACTACTTTGTGCCTGTCAACGGCCAATATAGCCTAAATTGTATATGCTTTTTAAGAATAGAGACGGCAGCACTTCAAACACATTTTTCCCCAAGAGTTTCATAGACAGACACTGTCTGAAATCATCAAAGCACCTACTAGTTCTGACTTCTCTTGTGTCCACAGGTCACCAGGAACAGAGATGGTAATGATAACTATGCTCCAATTAACAGCTATGATGATTCATTTTCAGTTTTTCCACCTTACTATCATAACCTGAAGACACTACTGAAAAAAAATTGTCTAATTAATGCAGCAACCATGTTCTTGCTCTGTAAGACTACATTTGTCTGACACATTAGATTAATTTTGCACATACGGTTCACATTCAGGGAAGATGTCTACTGTATACAAGCTCTACTGGATGTAAAATGCAAAAAATTGATTTGAACACTTAAACCAAAAAGCATACTAAAAATAGCAACTGAGTCAAGCAGGAGTGTGAATGTAGCCTTAGAAACAAAGCAGTCATGCAGTGCTGATGAAGAGCTTAGCTGGTCGAATTATAACATTCATCTTTCTTTCAAATACGATTAACTATTTCAAAGTCAATAGTACAGAGAGCTTCAAGAGCGTCAGAAATGAGATAAATTAGTATTCACAGCTTTGCACGTTTCACTTAAGAGTTTGTTGAAAACATTCATGCTTTAAAATCAGCAAACCCACCTCCAAAACCCGCTGCTTATGTTCTGCAGATTTCATATGCTCAACAAACTTGCGTGGTGTTCTGACATGTCGCTTGCAGACAGTACAGAATGGCCGCGAGGAATGCTTGGACAACTGTATGGACAATAAGAATAATACCATTTAGAAAGCAAAAAAAAGACTACATGAGTGAAATCTATCCTGTAAATATACTGTGTGTGTGTATATATACATATACTGTATATATATATACATATACATATACTGTATATATATATATATACACACATATATATATATATATATATATATACACACATACATACACAGTATATCTCTATATATCTCTCTATCTATATCTATAGATATATACATCTATATATATATATATATATATATATATATATATCTATATATATCTATATATATCTATATATATATATATATATATCTATATATCTATATATATATATATATATATATATATATATATATATATATATATATACACACACACACACACAAAAACCTTCACTACCCTTTGTAGCAATGGTAACACTTTAGTTTAGGTATTGCAAAAATTCATTTGTTAATCATTTACTTTTATGTAACAAGACCTTAACAAAGGCTTCATTTGGTCTTAATAACACTTATAAAACATCTGTATATCAGTCATTCATCTCTATGTAGAGTGTCACATTGACATGATGGTAAAATGCCTTCTTAACATGAAGGATTCACAGGTCTTACACTAAACATTTAATATCAAGAGAAATATATCTCAGGCTACCTCAGACCACAAGCTTTGTTAGTTGGTCATATAACATAGATGAATAAACACTTTACTGATATTTCTTAATTGTTACGAAGACCCAAAGAAGTGTACAGTGGTACCTCTAGTCACGACCATAATTCGTTCCAAAACTCTGGGCGTGACTCGAACGTAATTTCCCCATAAGATTGTATGTAAATACAATTAATCCGTTCCAGACCGTACGAACTGTATGTAAATATATTTTTTTAAGTTTTTAAGCACAAAAATAGTTAATTATACCATAGAATGTACAGTGTAATAGTAAACTAAATGTAAAAGCATTGAATAACACTGAGAAAACCTTGAACAACAGAGAAAACTAACATTGCAAGAGTTCGAACTACACCCTTACGAACCGTTCACTGTAAGCAGTATTTTTATGAGTTTTAAGCGCAGGGGGAAAAAAATTAAAGTTTGAAAAATCCTTAATTTATACAAAAACTAACCATAAACAACCAAGAAAACCAACTTTGCATGAGTCGAGTTCTGGCATGAAGGAAGTGAGGAGGAAGATGGGTGGAGAGGAGGTTATAGTTTTCAGGGAGAGTGAGTCCGGCTCTGAGATGGAGGGATGTTCTCTTTCAGGTGTTTTCTCTCTTGTGATTTCTTGGGTTTCTGGTGTTTTTAGCCGTTTAGCTGGTGGACCAGACTTCACACACATCTGACTGAGAAAGATGTACAGGGAGTGACTGAACACGTGCAGAAATCATTGCCGCATACAAACTGGAAGGTAAACTGGCTACCAGTGTTTTTGTTAGCTACCAGAGGGTGTGGTCATGAACAGATGCGAAAGTTTGGCAAACTTTTTGATCATAACCCGATTTGTACGTGTTTGGAAATGTCCGTGACCAGAGGTTCTACTGTACAGAATAGAAAATGAGTAATAGATACATTTTTGCAGTACATAAATTAAAGGGTTGCCATAACAGCTGTAGTTGTTAAAACTATTAAATGTGTTAGGGGCCAAAAACTGTAAGTCACCATAAAATGTACTGACATGGTATTTTGTTAGTGAAATTTAGACCTTTTCCAGTGTTTAAAGCCCTCTTCAATCAGGATTTTGTTTTATTCCAGAAGGTGATATAAAATCGGTGATTTGTTGGCAATGCTTTACTCTGTACCCATATTTCCACTATCCCTTTAGTTAATGCATGAGTATTGTTAACTCAG
Organism: Polypterus senegalus; assembly: GCF_016835505.1. Taxonomy (NCBI): domain Eukaryota; kingdom Metazoa; phylum Chordata; class Cladistia; order Polypteriformes; family Polypteridae; genus Polypterus; species Polypterus senegalus. The sequence goes on from NC_053162.1 coordinate 7,595,853, forward strand.
ACCAAATTAGCAATTCTTATTTAAAAAAAAAAAAAAAAATTAAAAAAACAAAGAAAACAGTGTATCCGTTTGCACCTCCAAGTGGGACAGTCCCACCACCCACTTTCAATATTGACTTTGTACATTAGAGCGCCAACAGACCTCCAAGAGGACATAACATTAGCCACCTCCTGTTATTCAGTGCGCATAACTAGTACATGGACAGTTCCCTTTTTTCCACTTCAGGCACTGGGGTAAAGTAATTATTAAGTAAGGACCTCTGTAACTTTAGTTACATTCGAATCGCTTAAATGTCAGATTTTTACTGACATTTCGGTTCGTCAGAGGGTGCATGGGAGTTTGCCCGACCGGTCTACATGTGTTTTGTGGACTTGGAAAAGGCATTCGACCGTGTCCCTCGGGGAATCCTGTGGGGGGTGCTCCGGGAGTATGGGGTACCGGACCCCCTGATAAGAGCTGTTCGGTCTCTGTACAACCGTGTCAGAGCTTGGTCCGCATTGCCGGCAGTAAGTCGAGCCCGTTTCCAGTGAGAGTTGGACTTCGCCAGGGCTGCCCTTTGTCACCGATTCTGTTCATAACTTTTATGGACAGAATTTCTAGGCGCAGCCAGGGTGTTGAAGGGGTCCGGTTTGGTGGACTCAGGATTGGGTCACTGCTTTTTGCAGATGATGTTGTCCTGTTTGCTTCATCAGGCCGTGATCTTCAGCTCTCTGGATCGGTTCGCAGCTGAGTGTGAAGCGGCTGGGATGAGAATCAGCACCTCCAAATCCGAGAGCATGGTCCTCAGCCGGAAAAGGGTGGAGTGCCCTCTCAGGGTTGGAGGAGAGATCCTGCCCCAAGTGGAGGAGTTCAAGTATCTCGGGGTCTTGTTCACGAGTGAGGGAAGAATGGAGCGTGAGATCGACAGGCGGATCGGTGCGGCATCCGCAGTGATGCCGGCTCTGCATCGGTCTGTTGTGGTGAAAAAGGAGCTGAGCCGTAAGGCAAAGCTCTCAATTTACCAGTCGATCTACGCTCCTACCCTCACCTATGGTCATGAGCTATGGGTAGTGACCGAAAGAACGAGATCGCAATACAAGCGGCTGAAATGAGTTTCCTCCACAGGGTGTCTGGGCTTTCCCTTAAAGATAGGGTGAGAAGCTCAGTCATCCGGGAGGGGCTCAGAGTAGAGCCGCTGCTCCTCCGCGAGCGAGAGGAGTCAGATGAGGTGGCTCGGGCATCTGATCAGGATGCCTCCTGGACGCCTCCCTGGTGAGGTGTTCCGGGCATTTCCAACCGGGAGGAGGCCCCGGGGAAGACCCAGGACACGCTGGAGGGACTATGTCTCCCGGCTGGCCTGGGGACGCCTTGGGATTCTCCCGGAAGAGCTGGAAGAAGTGGCGGGAGAGGGAAGTTTGGGCCTCTGCTTAAGCTGCTACCCCCGCGACCCGACCTCGGATAAGCGGAAGAGGATGGATGGATGGATTTCGGTTCGTATGGGCCTACTTTAAACTGAGGTCTTTTCTGTAGACTTTTTACGGAAGCAAAAGTCTCCTTAATTTTTTTACTAAGATGTGAACATGCAATTAGTGAAAAGTTATGGACGAGACTAAACTGATTGAGGTCCTCTGGTTAGAATTACTTAAAACCACCACCTGGTGCAAAATTAATCCCTTGCAAACAGGACTCTAGTCTTATTTCTTCCACCTTCATAAGGATATTAGGAAATATTTTGACAAAAATGGCCCAACACAACTCATGTATTATTGAATGTACTGTGCACCAGAAAGTTGGTACAAGGGTTTGCATTTTGTGCTTCTTTAAACTGATACCATGTATTTAAATATGATGCCTCAATTTACTGCTAGCCAGCTTCATTCCATGCTCTGTTTGCTTGGACTAAACAGATTCAATCTACATTCAGGCTTGTAATCCAAGTAGTAGCAGTCTATGAGCTCCAAAGACTGATTTCTCAGGGACAGGACAATTAGCTCAATGTGTTCAGTGAGAAGCAAAAATACTCAGACATTTGAGGCAATATGGGTTAATTTTGTTACATATTCATAAAATAGGTATTCTAGGTGAAAAGATGAAAATGAGACTCAAGTATATAAGGTCAGCTTCTACTTAAGCTGCACATGCCAGGCCCTCTTTCACGGACACTTAAATTAGTGTAACAATAGATAATGACCTTCTACCGGCACATCTTTGAAGAGTGAGTTAAACAGTTACCTTGTGTTCTTTTGTTCGACGATGCTCAATAATATCACCAGTGAAATAAATCTGACAGGTACTGCACCATCGTTGAATGGTTTGTCTCTTTTCTCTGTAATAAAGAATCAAAAGCAGCATTAGTGACCACTGTAAACTCTTTAGATATGGAATATTATGCAACTATACCATAACTTGTTCTAACAGTGGGTTAAGTTAGTGACCTATTATTTAATTTAATTTACCTGTATCCTGTGTAATGGTGGCTCTTCAAGAGCATTGCAATGTCTTCAAGTTTAATTTTTATTTATGTTTCTGTTTCACACTATTCCTGCTGCTGTAAAATACTGTATCGAGTACTGAGGTGGGAAAAGGGGCAGTACACAGAATTGATGGTTTATCACTTTTGTAAAAATCTATTTCTTTAACACATGTATTTTTTTCCTGCTCCACTCCTCCCTTTGACAGTACCGATCACATTCCCTTTCTCCTCTAGCACATTATCCACTTGACGTTATGTCTCTAGTCTACTGACTTTTAATTCATTTGCATCACATGGTTCTCAACCACGGGAATACATAATTTCATAGGGATAACACAGTCTTTCTGGAAAAGACTATAGCTGAAAATCACTGTAGCTGTCTATCACATTGTCCATCCAAGAACACATTTTGTCAGTCTAAGTGATGCAGTATTTATTTTAATCTTTTGTCAAAATGTGTCCTTTAAGCTGCACTGGAGGGGGGCCAAGCAAAGCAAACTGCCTATCCATTTTTTTTTCTACAGTCCACAAGTTTCTGAACCACAGGAAGAGTGCTGACCCTAGACTAGCTATGTCTCCTAGCTCAACATCAGAGGGCACCCTCTAAGCTAGACAGGAACATCTAGCATTCACTGCAAGACTCTCTGCAGTATTCATTGCTGACAGGCTGCTAACGTGCTTCTAATTCTCTCATCCCTTGAATACCTGCTGGATCTGAATATTTTCTTCAAACTGTACATTTTGTGCTCATCTGTTGAACCTGTGTCATAGTGAAAACTGATTTAATGGTGCCAGTTCCAGTCTTAACCCACAGTTTATGCAACCAGAGTGAAACCTTGTCTTTCATTCCACTCATCTACTCTGGCTTACCTTCTAATTTATTATGCTTAGATACTGCAGTTGTGCATTATTTTTCTAAATGTCATTTTGGTCGATGTTATTTTAACCATCCAAGTTCAAAAGTTCATGAAATCAAGAAGAGAAACTGCAATATCACATAAAACTTACTTTTATTTCTCAGTCAAATCAAATCAAATGATACTTCTCACATGCAAATTATATACCCAGTTCAATATGCAGTGAAATGCCTGTACCTTAATGCAGTTGTGAAGTCATTACCCCATTTCCACACACATCAAACATTTCTCATTGTGTTTGTACAAAGAGCCATTGTGTCTACACATATTTCACTACTAAAGACATTTTGTCATTGCGTTGATGTGTTTCTTATTTGACTCGTGACAACTCATGAAAACAGCTCATGCGCTTGTCAGTCAGAATTACAGAGCTCTCACTCACCTTCATTCTGTCCGGCATTGCATTTGGTTTTAATCAAATCACTTTAAACTTCCTTCAGATATGCATGACAGAGCAAGGCCAGTCACACACTGTCAGAGGTTGTAATAAAAGTGCCCTTCATTTGATCAAACAAATGTAATCGTATGCTCTCAGAACAGGTTCAGCTGACACAAACGGAGACACATGTCCTCAGTCTTGAATCACAGGTGTATGTCATGGCAATGCAGTAAATTATACACAAGAATATATGGATGCTTAGGTTTTTTCCAGATCCAGATTTTGAAAATAGAGCAAGAAGCAGGTTTCATGCAGGTGTGCTGCTACTGCTGAACATGTAGTAATTCACAATGTGGCAGCCATTTGGGCCTGCAACACAGATCTGCTGTTTCCAGAGAATGAAAGGGGGACTGTGAGGGTCAACATGCCCTGTCATGTGGTGATCGGGAATAATGTAAGTTTTCAACACTCCTACCATGTGAGGGAATGATGTGAAACCCACCAACACATGATAATGGTGTTCCTGCCACCTTACTCAACAGTCCTCAACCCATTTGAGGAATTCTTCTCTGCTTGGAGATGGAAGCTGTATGATTACAAGCACAACAATCAGATGTCATTACTGGTGGCAATGAATACTGGCTGTGAGGACATCACACCTTAGGCTTGTCAGGCCAGGGCAGGGCATACCCTCTGTGTCTCAGAAGGGAAGACATCAGGAGTGATGCAGACACAATGATGTGGCTTAATAGAGATCAGAGACTGGATGCTCCATGAGGGATTTCATATTTTGCAATTTATTGTAATTTTTGATTTATATAGGTATTTCCATATACATTTAGTGTGAATTTACTGTATTGGTGGCATGTTCTATGTTTCATTGCCTATTTTTTGGCTGTTTTCTAAAGCATAGTTTACATATCTATCATTTTGCTTTTTTCAGTTACAGCAATTATATTGTAAAGATTTATAAATAAATCGTTCAGATTCTTTTTGTCAGTGCTCTTTTTCAGCAAGGTTTTGATCAAAATATCTTAAAGCACTGGTGAAAGGGTTTTATTCATTGGTGACCATGATGAAGTGATTGCCCGACTTTGCATATTTCAACACATGTGAAAAAGGTTTTGATTCTTTTAGTGGCTTTGGCACAGGTGAGTTACTGTTATGAGAAATGCCTTAACTGCTTTGAGAACTGCGGTGAGCATGACATTTCTGATGTGTGAATTTTCTCAAAGAAACTGAGAACAACTGTAACAGAACGTTAAATATGTGATAATAATAAATAATATCTTAAAAGCCACAGGTGAGTTACGTGTTATGAGAAAGGCCTGAACCGTTTTGAGAACTGCCTTAAGAGCAGAAAGAATGACATTTCTGATGTGTGAATTTCCTCAAAGAAATCAAGAACTGTAACAAAATGTTAAATAGGTGATAATAAATCATCTAATCATCTTATATATAAACATCTACGCGTTTAAATGTGTGTGTCTATTTGTCTGGCCCAGAAGTGCGAGGCTACAGCATGAAGCTTACAGAGCCAACAAGTCGGCCCCAAGTAATAATGAGTCGGAAGAAGAAAGAAGTATGAGGCTACAGTATGAAGCTGAAAGAAACCGACTCCTTCACCAAAGTGAAACCGCAGAGGTAAGACAAACGAGAGAGAAACTCACTTAGCCGCTGATAAACAGGGGGGCATGCACGTCGGCAAAATGAAACCGCCGACTATGCATTTCAATTTTTATTCTGACGATTTCAATAGTTTCTATGGACCCGGACTTTTTACACATCTTGTAACTTAATAAATAACTTATATAACAATGTGACGGAGTTAACAATAGGGTATCATGTAGTTCTAGACACTTTCCTTAATCAAGATGTGGATAGACTGTTCGGGCAGAGGTAGTGTTTAACTGACCGCAACACAGAAAAGAGGCCTGTCACTCGGGAACATTTATTATTTATTCATTTATTAATATTTATTGAAGCATAACAATTTGCTACCCAAATTCAAGGCTTCTAAATGAACTTCGCCACTGCTAAGGGTGCAGGGAATGGCTGGCTTTAAAACAAGCCAGCAAAGAGAGCTCCACTTATATTTCTAACAGCCTGCTACATTCAGGTCTTTAAATCCAATTGGCCTTGAAATACACTTCTGCTATTTAAATGACATACTGAAAGGATGGAATGGCATTTACTTAAGCTGCTACCTATATCAAAAGAAAATAGCCATGAATAATTGATTCAATTGATTTTTTTTTAATTAGAAACAATGACATACCCGTCTCGTCGCACCTGGCTTTGTCCTTGCAGGGACTCTTTAACCTTTGGCAGCAGGGTGACAAGGCAGGCATTGCTCATGTGTTGGATCTCCATCATGCGCTGCTGGTGAGCAAGGCCATTCATATGGGTTTGAAAATTCTGTAAAATTGTAAACATGTTAATCTTATGACACTGCATTTTCTTACATAAAATAGACAATTTACTTTTTCTCACTTCCATATTTTTGACAATATTAGATAAGGCAATTTAACACTATATTGAAACCATATTCATTTGCTGAGCACAGAACATAATCTAGCCAAAATAACAGAACACGCAGTAATACAAATGAAAGGATAAAATCTATTGGACTTTAAATGGTCTTATTTTAAAAGCCTCACCCTTTTATGACAAATACCAGTCTGACATTTACACTGGTCAAAAACACAGAAACAGCCAACTCATGTTGTGAATTTTTGATGAATACTGTTATGTTTTTTTAAAGATTAGTGAAGATTTAAAAGTAACTGACCACAGCAGTCTATTACATTAGTTTGAATATTTAATGAAGGTGTCAGGCACTACTCCAAACCGTTACCAATATGTGCCAAGTCTGATGACATAACCTCCACATTCTCGTCTAAAGTTAGATGTCATGTCTTTTAATGACCACCACCGATAACTGATTTTTTTTCCCCCATGTATATACTCTACTCATTTGTAAACAATGTTTAGTTTTTATTTGCATATTGGCAACACATTGCTATATTTTTCCATATCATACTTTGATTACATTAAGTTGTAACATAAGAAAATTGACAAAAAGAAGAAGGCCATTCATTCCATCACGTTTATTTGTGTAGATAATAGCTAAGCTGCCCAAATATCTCTACTACATGTCTTGATAGTTTGTTCCAGAATGTCACAACTCTTTGTGTAAAGAAGTGCTTCTTAGTTTCAGTCTTTCCCCTTAATTTCTAAGATGCTGGGGATCGAACCCAAGACCTCACACATACAAAGTGTGCACAATACCACTGAGCTACTCCAATCATGCGGGTTAAGACTGTGTTTACACTGTTGGTCCCCTAAAGGTTATTTATTTATTGAAATTACTTGTGATAGCTAGAATTTTGATACCCACTCCTACATTACCAAATTGTTACTTTAAGGCCTCACATTTATTGTGACAAGTTGGAACCAACGATTAAAGTAAAAAGGTCAAAATATCAAATCTCTGTTAATATAGTAAAATCAACAGCTTAGCTTGACAGAATGGAATATGTAGCAGAAAAATGAACACTGTTTAACTGAAAGTAAATAAAATCTTCTTGATAAAGCACCAATGGCTAAATCTTCACAAATCTATACTAATAAAAGGCAAAGCCCTCACTGACTGACTCACTCACTAACTCATCACTAATTCTCCAACTTCCCATGTAGGTAGAAGGCTGAAATTTGTCAGGCTCATTCCTTACAGCTTCCTTACAAAAGCTGGGCAGGTTTCATTTCGAAAATGTACGCGTAATGGTCATAACTGGAAGCCAATTTTCTGCATATACTGTAATGGAGTTGAGCTCGAAAGCCGTGGGGAGCGGAGTTTTGTGTGACATCATCACGCCTCCCACATAATCACGCAGTACGTAGGAAACCAGAAACAGTTCCAAAAACCGCTGAAGAAAACATACATTATATAATTAAGAAGGCAGCGAAACAATTAGAAGCGAGCGAGTGACATATAAAACCATATTCAGCGGCTCACGTGAACTGACGCAGTGCGCAGACAAAAAGCAACAGTTCCAAAGAGTGCTGAACAAAAACCGAATTACACTGCTACGCTCAAATAGACAAACCACACGCCGTGGCGCAATAGTAGAGGCTTCGCCTCTAGCGCCGGCGCCAAGGTTCAATTCCCAAGAGGGATGCACGAGTATTATGCGCGCTTCATGATTCATTTTAGCCTCGCATCCCCTTGGTTTGAGACGTATGAAAAAATATACGGTTAACGCAGAAAGACATCACCAATTGAAGCTTTATGAATAATGGATACTTTATTCACGATCAATGATTGTTTTGGTAAAGCCATACTCCGTGTATTCATTAGATGAACGGTAAAAAAGTAAGAGTGAGGGGAGGGTAACTTATTGAGGCACGCAGGCAAAACCACAATAGCACGCGGGCTCAATGTACTGTAGTGCGCGTCAACTCGATCTGAATTGCGCGATCACATTTGAAAAAATATATCTTTTCAAGTTCTATTTATTCCATATGTGTCAAACTCAAGGTCCGCAGGCCACATCCGGCCCGGCGTGTAATTATATCCGGCCCGCAAGATCATTTTATATACTGTATTATTGTTATTAATGGCCCGGGGATATGAAGCGCTGGTAACACAATAAACTACAGATCCCATAGTATATTACGCGGTAATTCCATACCAAAACAAATCATCTAAAAAATTACTAAGTAAGGAAAAAGAAACCAATAAACTTGAGTGGGGCCTTAAAATTCCCCTGAATTGTTAAAAAAAAAAATACCCTTTACTCTAAAACTTAAAGCAATTTCCTTTTAGTCACCTTCAAAAAAAGTGTATAACATCTCTTTGAGATATAATATACGTGTCCCAGCACTGCTCCCATTTCCATCTTTTCTTACTGTGTCTGGAGACTCCTGCGTTTTTGCAAGATTTCTTCCAAAGTAATAAATCTTCACTTCAGCCCTGATTTTAATTTTAGGAATAAAATGAAGTCACAGGGAGGGAGACCTGATAAATATGGGAGTATGAAGCAACTTTCACATTGTTTTTGACAAAAACTCTTTGACTGACAACTCTGTATGTGTAGGTGTGCTATCACTGTGCAAAATTCAGTTTTGGGGACAGCACTTCTCCAGGTTTTTTAAAACCAGTCCTATCCTGTACATGCTTCAGCAGTTCATTGTAAAGTCGCTGACTAACAGTCTGTTCATGGGCAACAAACTCTTTATGAAAAAGTCCATCAATATCGAAAAACATATTCATCATTGTGAAAATGTGCTGCGAGAGTTTGAAGAAAAAAAAAAATCCCAAATCATGTGCACGAATGACTGCAGAATAAATGGCAGAAATATGAACTTGATCAACTCAGCAGATTAACCTGACTATAGACATACTCTACGATACCTAGCAGCATATTTGATAACTACACCCTACTCCAATGCTACTGACTGATTACAGGTATTACTGCACTACACTGCATCAAAACTCAGACGTACAGTATAAAAAACATTTTGTCAATTATTCTAATAGACAATGTAGATAAGTGTAGGTACAATGCTTTAAAACACTTTTTCTTCAACACAAGTAAACAAAAAGATACATTTTTAGCATCTTGCAACAGGCCCTTACCTGCTGATTATAACAAGTAATGTTACAGATGTAACAGTAGAATTTAGATGGCAATTCAGAGTCTGTGTCACAAGATGTCTTTTCATTATTTCTGGTTGCCCCCTCTAATGTACTTGTGCTGATGGCCCGGCTTTCACTGCTCTGCTGAATTGTCACTTTGAGCGATCCTCCTGCACTCAGAACCTATGTTAGAGAGAGACAGAAAGAAAGAAAAAGATATAAATAAATTGGCTTAGAATTTTATTACAGATCAGCAAGGCATTGACTGCTTCCCCAAGACAGAGAGAGGAAAAGTTAAAAAATGAAGCAAAAAACCAACAGGCTCACTTCACTGTATGAAATCTTTATTCACCATTCAATGTGAAGAACACTCTGGCGGGATAAGACAAACATTCTAATTTTAAAACACTTCCGATTTCATTGATCTCTTCTTAAAAACAAGACAAAGTTCTATAATAGTTGATAGATTTTTACATGTGTGGCATGTTTAGCCTGCCTTCCAAAAAAAACCAAAAAAAAAACCATCACAACATATAATTTTAGTCAATGTACGACTTCTCCATTTTTTTTAATCCTAAAGCACAATGGACTGCAAAGGGTAATTTCTTTACTGCAGGGGTCTCCAACACGTCGCTACCGGTAGCTTGCAACCCCTTTCCAAGTAGCTCGCCGAAGGGTTAATGAATCTTACATAAATTTGAAAACTTGATTAGTCAAATTAGGGGTAGGCGATCTTTCCAAAAAATTATACCACGATCCTTTTAACACAAAATCACGATCCACAATCTGAATTGCAATCTCTCTTTTTCATGTGGCATACACTTAAGAGACTATCCGGACTCATCCAAGACCTAAGTAACACTTTATTTTAAATATCAAAGAAAGTTGAATTCAATTGTACTCTCGTTCGCTAGCTAAGTGGAGTTAAGGAACACAACCCCACCTCCCCCTGGCCCGCTGCGTGTTTCTCGGATTCACGCAAATAAATTGACACCGCAAGCGAACTCTGATACATAGCGAAATGATAGAAGTCGCAAAATCAAACGGAATGTTCAATTAAATTATAGAAAAAAAAACCTGATCTAAATCCGTTAAGGAGTTCTCTCGTGAAAAGCGGACAGACAGACAGAGAGAGAGACATTGGATTTTATATATTATATATTAGTAAACCTTCAAACTAATGTGCAGTTGAAGTCTCAACAGCATTCTCAGCATTTCTGGAGCTTAGTAGAGACAGATAACTATAAGAATCTTCACCAAGCAGCTCTGAAAATGTCTGCTGTGTTTGGGTCTCCATACCTCAGTGAGTCTGTGATGTGAATGTCATGAAATCAAAGTTCAGAACAAGACTGACAGACGAACATTTAAATGACTGCATCAGAGTGAACCTAAGTGGCTACACTCCACCATACACCTGCCACTCTTTTTGAGTCATCCGACTAACTAAAAAACACATCACACATGCAACTGAACCTGTGAATAAAGTGACATGGAACACAATGACAAATGAATAAGTCATATCTGTGTATTTGGAATTGCATTGTTTGGTTTTGACAGCGTTCATGTTTTAATTCAAAAGTGTGAGATACACTAGAAAATGCATACAGACATACAAATGCACTTTCAGGTGGACTAAGTATTTTTTTGTGATGTTTGAATGCAAAATGTGAGTTGTGGACACCAACATTTTGTAAATGTTCAGGCAAAACAAGCTTATTCAGTTTGTTTCATTCATTATGTAAAGCACTTTGAGCTAATTTTTTTGTATGAAAATGTGCTATATAAATAAATATTGTTGTTGTTCGGGTTGAAATAAGCTCTGCCAGGGCTGCCCTTTGTCACCGATTCTGTTCATAACTTTTATGGACAAAATTTCTAGACGCAGCCAGGGTGTTGAGGGGGTACAGTTTGGTGGACTCAGGATTGGGTCACTGCTTTTTGCAGATGATGTTGTCCTGTTTGCTTCATTAGGCCATGATCTTCAGCTCTCTCTGAATCGGTTTGCAGCTGAGTGTGAAGCGGCTGGGAAGGGAATCAGAACCTCCAAATCCGAGACCATGGTCCTCAGCCAGAAAAGGGTGGAGTGTCCACTCAGGGTTGGGGGAGAGATCCTGCCCCAAGTGGAGGAGTTCAAGTATCTCGGGGTCTTGTTCACGAGTGAGGGAAGAACGGAGCGTGAGATCGACAGGCGGATCGGTGCGGCGTCCGCAGTGATGCGGGCTCTGCATCGGTCTGTCGTGGTGAAAAAGCAGCTGAGCCATAAGGCAAAGCTCTCAGTTTACCAGTCGATCTACGTTCCTACCCTCACCTATGGTCATGAGCTATGGGTAGTGAGCGAAAGAACGAGATCGCGAATACAAGCGGCTGAAATGAGTTTCCTCCACATGGTGTCTGGGCTTTCCTTTAAAGATCGGGTGAGAAGCTCAGTCATCCGGGAGGGGCTCAGAGTAGAGCCGCTGCTCCTCCGCATCGAGAGGAGTCAGATGAGGTGGCTCGGGCATCTGATCAGGATGACTGCTCGTAAGGTGTTCCAGTCATGTCCAACCGGGAGGAGGCCCCAGGGAAACCCAGGACACGCTGGAGGGACTGTGTCTTCCGGCTGGCCTGGGAACGCCTTGGGATTCTCCCAGAAGAGCTAGAAGTAGTGGCCGGGGACAGGGAAGTCTGGGCCTCTCTGCTCAAGCTGCTGCCCCCACAACCCGACCTCGGATAAGCGGAAGAGGATGGATGGATGAAATAAGCTATGAGAATAAACGTTAGAAAACAGGAGGAGCTCTCGGCCATTTTCATTTTGCAAAAGTAGCTTTTAGGGGAACAAAAGGTTGGAGACCCTTGCTTTACTGGAACCATACCAGGTGCCAATTTTGTTCTCCTCTCTTTTTCTTTTTTTAATTGTAAATTACTTTCATATACAGTTTGAATCCCATTTAGCAGACAGAAGCACTTCTCAAACGCATCCTTTCTGTCACAGCGCTCATTAAGGTATACAAAGTATGTACAAAATAATAGCTACCTTGTGCTACTGAGCTCCTGAACTGATAACGGCAATTTTAGCTTTTCATTTTCTCTCAGTGCCAAGATTTTTGTTCAGCTTCATCTGTTCTCTCCCTGAAGTCCAGCAGTATAAACTTCATAAACTGCAGTTGTTTAGGAAGAGACCCTGTACATGTAAGCCTTTGCAGTGCAGGATTTCACCACTATTCATTACCAACTTTTAAAACGGGTTGTCCCCAGCTGTGCATTCTCATTTAAGAATCACGTCAGGCCCAGTGAGACTCGGTTGTATGAACGTATGCACTCTCAAGGCGTGTTTTTTACTTATTTATTTTTTTAACAAAGTGAGTGACACATTTGATAATAATGTCAGCTCGCACATTGTTGAAACAACCATTAAGATATTATCATGAACGATACATATTGCACATCCCTACTGTGCAGCCTACAAAAGGCTTACGGGGGCAGACACACCACCAATCATAGCACAAGATAAGAGAAAAGTTGCCCAAAATAACCATCACAGGAAAAAGCACTGCACTGGCATTGACAGAGCAACTCTACATGTCAGTGTTAGAGCCAAGGGCTGCAACACTTCATTATGTATGGTGCAATTTAAGAAAAACATTCAAGAATATCACAGTAGAGCAAAGTGATGGCTACCCAGGCATGAAAATGTATAGATAGATGTAAGACACAAATCCCTAGGTCTTTTAATAGATAGTAATGAAAAAGCACGGAAGACAACATGAAGAAACAAGGGCAACATGACAGGTGGCTAAATATGGCTCCTATCTTTGAAAGCTAGGACCATGTTGCCCATTTAAGGCTGAGGCCAAGGAGCAGAGTTGGAAGATACAGCTTTAAAAAAAATTAACATCTCAAACTTTTATTTTATTTTTTTTAAAAACAATTTGCAATTTAAATATTTCATCATAGAAATCACTTTCAACTATCCTTGAGAGAGAGGGGGGAAAGAAAAAGGGATGGCTGTCCAAATTTTGTAAACTGAAAGCACAACTATATCTTTCCTAGAAAAACATATACAATTCAGTATAATTCAGTTAACAACGTCCCAACTTACTACACTGTGTTTTAACAATGGAGTTTCTACAGAAATACAATAAATGAAATTGAGAAGTGTCAAAACCCTGTCGTATACGGTCACATTACAGTATTAATATTGTTATTAATGAGATATTTTATTTTAATAATTATTCATTTATATGATGTATACATCATGCTGATGTTAGCTTAGAGTGGGTTACGGCAGGTTAGATGTATTTTGGACACGTCATAGTGGCAAAAATTACACAAAGGTATGCTAGGATGCCTTGCATCCTAACTCAGCGCGCCGAAAATAACATCAGACACGCCCTCGCCTCCTTAATATGCACCTAAGTGCTTAACAATGAAATTGACTAACAATGCACTGCTCAGAACCATATGCCATCAACTGTGACATGATAGTATATATTTTTCATTAATGAGAAAAGGTGCAAATAAGAACACTTTTTTTTTTTTTTTTAATTTTTATTTAAATTTGTAGCCCTCATTCTTCTTCCATATGGCCTCCACAGTGCCTTTCACATCACTTACAGGGACCTCTCCATACACTTGTAGAGGGGCTACATAATAATAAGTACTTGTTTTTCTGTCTGTGCCGAGTGTGTTTTGTTTTCATCGTCTCGTTTGCTATGCTATATGTGTGTATAAGTAAATGTCCCCGTAAGATAAAAGGGGAAGGATGATGAAGGGAGACTGCAATCCCGAGATGGAAATTACCGGGACTGTCATTATTTAAAATAGAGGAGAGTAAAGGAAAGAGGAGCAAGGAGAGAGAGTGAGAGAGAAAGAAAGAGAACGAAGATCATTTACCGTCATTTTTAGCCATCATCCCGTTTATTGTTTAGGGCCAAGGGAGGGTTTTGTAAATAGTATTATTGTTGGCTATCTGTGCGCTCATGTATTTAATATTATATATATATATATATATATATATATATATATATATATATATATACACTGCTCAAAAGAATTAAAGGAACACTTTTAATCAGAGTATAGCATAAAGTCAATAAAACTTATGGGATATTAATCTGGTCAGTTAAGTAGCAGAGGGGTTGTTAATCAGTTTCAGCTGCTGTGGTGTTAATGAAATTAACAACAGATGCACTAGAGGGGCAACAATGAGATGACCCCAAAACAGGAATGGTTTAACAGGTGGAGGCCACTGACATTTTTCCCTCCTCATCTTTTCTGACTGTTTCTTCACTAGTTTTGCATTTGGCTACAGTCAGTGTCACTACTGGTAGCATGAGGCATACCTGGACCCTACAGAGGTTGCACAGGTAGTCCAACTTCTCCAGGATGGCACATCAATACGTGTCATTGCCAGAAGGTTTGCTGTGTCTCCCTGCACAGTCTCAAGGGCATGGAGGAGATTCTAGGAGACAAGCAGTTACTCTAGGAGAGCTGGAGAGGGCCATAGAAGGTCCATAACCCATCAGCAGGACAGTATCTGCTCCTTTGGGCAAGGAGGAACAGGATGAGCACTGCCAGAGCCCAACAAAATGACCTCCAGCAGGCCACTGGTGTGAATGTCTCTGACCAAACAACCAGAAAGACTTCATGAGGGTGACCCAAGGGCCCCATGTCCTCTAATGGGCCCTGAGCTCACTGCCCAGCAGCATGCAGCTCGATTGGCATTCACCATAGAATACCAGAATTGGCAGATGCACCACTGGTGCCCTGTGCTTTTACAGATGAGAGCAGGTTCACCCTGAGCACGTGACAGAAGTGAAAGGGTCTGGAGAAGCCATGGAGAACATTATGCTGCCTGTAACATCATTCAGCATGAGCAGTTTGGTGGTGGGTTAATGATTGTCTGGGGAGGCATATCCATGGAGGGTCACACAGACCGCTACAGGCTTGACAAAGGCACCTTGGCTGCCATTAGGTATCAGGATGAAATCCTTGGACCCATTGTCAGACCCTATGCTGGTACAGTGGCTCCTGGTGCACGACAATTCCTGGCCTCATGTGGTGAGAGTATGCAGGCAGTTCCTGGAGGATGAAGGAATTGATACCATTGACTGGCCACCACACTTTCCTGACCTAAATCCAATAGAACACCTCTGGGACATTATGTTTTGTTCCATCCAATGCCACCAGGTTGCACCTCAGACTGTCCAGGAGCTCAGTGATGCCCTGGTCCAGATCTGGGAGGAGATCCCCCACAACACCATCTGTCATCTCATTAGAAGCATGCACCGATGTTGTCAGGCATGTATACAAGAACACAGGGGCCATACAAAGTGCTGCATAATTTGAGTTGCTGCAATTAAATTTTGGCAAAATGGACTAGCCTGCCACATAATTTTTTCACTCTGATTTTGGGGCGCCTTTGAATTCAGGGCTCTGTAGGTTGATCATTTTCATTTCCATCAAACGATGTGGCATCCTTTCGCTCCTAACACATTACCCAGTCTATATCAGTATAGATATCCAGGAGGATTTCTTTTTCCCATTGAGATCTGATGTGTTTTCAAAGTGTTCCTTTAATTTTTTGAGCAGTTTATTTATATATATATATATATATATATATATATATATATATATATATATATATATATATATATATATATATATATATATATATATATATATAAAAAAACCATTTCAGGTGACTACCTGTTGAAGCTCATCGAGAGAATGCCAAGAGTGTGCAAAGCAGTAATCAAAGCAAAGGGTGGCTATTTTGAAGAAACTAGAATATAAAACATGTTTTCAGTTATTTCACCTTTTTTTGTTAAGCACATAACTCCACATGTGTTCATTCATAGTTTTGATGCCTTCATTGAGAATCTACCAATGTAAATGGTCATGATAATAAAGAAAGAAACAGATTGAATGAGGAGGTGTGTCCAAACTTTTGGCCTGTACTGTATATATATATATATATATATACACATATACACGGGTGTCATTGGGATAGTGGTGCTTTGTGTGCACTTACATATTATTGAATATTCTTCTGTACTTGTGTGTGTATGTATATATACTTATCACTTACAAAATATCCACATTTGATTTTACATTTCTGTGTACCATTTGCTTGTTATTGCATTGTGTCAGGGGGGAAAAAAGGACAATCTGTAAGTAGTACGGCTTGCTAACGCCTTGAGAGTCTTCAGGCTAGGCCGAGGCTAAAGTCTTGGTAGTGCAGTGGCTGGGCTGGGAAAAGAAGTCGGTCATTTAATAAGTGGTGCCGTCTCTGGTTCACGAAAGTCACTGCATGGGGCTGCGGTCTTCAGTACGTTGGACCACCACAGTAGAAAGCTCTACATTTTTCTTAACAACTGTTTCTTTTTGCCGTTTAGTTTGCACAGCACACCAGCCAGCTTCTTCCCTCTACAATAACTATAGTCAGGGCTGGCCTTCAACATTTTGGGGCCCTCAGCAAGGTTTTGCTGTGGGACCCCACAAGCACAATGCAACCTGTATTATGACATTTACATGTTTCATTAAGACAGTCCACCTTTAAGGTGTGGCTGAAAAGAAGCTATAAAGTATTTGCAGATATCCAAAGGAGGCAATAGCATCTCTTCAATTTCTGGCTGCACCTGCTAGTGCTAAATTTAGGGTGTGGGCAGCACACGGCACAAAGACAGCTTAGGAGTTTTTTTTTTTTTTTGCAGTAGTCTGGCCAGCACACCTTTGTGCTTTCCCTTTATGTTGGCACCACTGTCATCCTGTATAACTGCCCTCTGCATCATCAAAATGAATACTTACTTCCTCAAATCTGCCCAGGGCAAGAAAAGGCAAAATTTATCCTGTTATCCTTATTGCTAGAAGGAATCCCATAAAGTGTTCTTTATGGCTCGCCACTCACCACCCCCACCCCATTGCTCTGCTGCTGCCAGAGTAGTCACACAGGGTAAGTTCCATTTTGATTTGTGCGAGAAACTACTGCTTTGTGTGCTGTTCAGAAAACCGAGTTTCTTTTGGAAAAAGATTCAGCCTTGCATGGAAAAAAAAAAACAGGCCTAAAAGAGTTAAACGCAGAAAATTCAAAAATGGAGTGTCATGATTGAAGCCGCTGGGTCATTCTGGTTTTTGAAGTCCTGCTGAAGGCTCTCCAAAGTGTCTGTGCTGATGCTTTGAACTTTTTTTTCTATCAAAAAATAGAAAAATCTTTTGTTAATACAGTATTATTATTTCATAGAATATCCTTTGTTTGGTGTCAGGCTCTTTGAAGGTTTGTTTTCATTCTCCATATTTTATATCTATCGTATATACTTGTGTTTAAGTTCTCCTGCGGATAAGTCGGGCTTGATTTTACCATATAATTTTTTTTTTTTAATTTTATATCAGTCGTATAAGTTGAATGCAGAAAACTCAATTATGATATGCTAATACCCACGGAGAGAGTAACCACAGAGCACACTGCCTTTGTTTTTCTATGTATTGTGCCTATGTGACCACACGGTAATACCCAAACTATTCTGAAGCAAAGTTGGCAGTGTTTTGTGTTTTTTTGTATCTCACACCCTCATACACCTTTATCGTAACAGCATCCCTTATCTACGATGGAGCGTTCGATCAGAAAAAAATATGAAGCTGGTTTTAAATTTAAAGTTGTTAAAGTGGCGAAAGAAATTGGTAACTGGGCTGTGGCAACAAAATCCGATGCGTCTGAAACTGGTGCGAGACTGGAGGAGGCAAGAAGATGTAAAAATAAATAAATAAATAATTTAAGGGTCGTATTTTTGAACGGGCGTATAAGTAGGGGTCTGATTTTATGATCAATGTTTCGGGTTTCAAGACCCAACTTGTACGTGAGTACATACAGTATATATCTATCTATACACACACACACACAGATAAATAACACACCTAAATAATTTTATCTTTTCCAACCACTTGTGGTATTTGCGCCACCTCCATTCCTTTCACAGTGGTTTTCTGATTATTTTTTAAACATATGATATACTAACCCTTATTAAATGCAATAAACAAACTTGGAAAAAGTACTTGTCAGGAAAAGTCACACAAATTAACGGACATGTCACTCTAACATGAGTTATGCAGGCTACCTTTCAAAAACATCAGAACAAACCTCATTAAGAACAACCATTTAATTTCAGCATAATTCTATTTAGCATTGCCTACAGCATTTAGGTTGCTTTTTAATGTATCACCTGTCCAAAACAATGAACAAATATTAAAACACAGAACAAGCATTGCTAAGCTAAATCTGTATATCAGATGAATGAAAAGATGTTTTATAAATAAAGCTGTCATTGGCTTTAATCTAAAAAATATGCTGCTTCACAGCACACAAACAAATCATATTATATTTGTTCTGATGCCATGTTTGCTTAAATATCCTTCGGATTCACAGAACAGTGTTGGCATTTAATTTTGAGCAGAGAGGATTTGGTGGCTTAACGAAAAAAAAAACTAAATCGGCAGTCTCAACAGAATAATTTAAAATACAGCAATCAAATTTTTAAAAAGTACCACAACGATGAACAGAATATTAATTTTACAGCAAACTATCAACAAATTGCCAAGTACTTACTGTATTTCCAACAAAAAACAATATGAAAGCAATTGCTTCACATTAAAGGAGTATTCTACACAAGTTACAGTATGTTTTCATCTGTTACTTTCCCTGTACCATCTTTAGTAATAAACAAGAAAAAAAAAAAACATCCCGTGTTTTTAATAGAGAGAAAAGTTTTTGATACATTTCTACGAAGGCCAATGCTGAACAAACAAAAAACAATATAAAAGCATCCAAGGAAAAAAAAAATCTATTTTCTTGTGTTGCTTAATCATGCATACAGTGACCTTCACTAATATTGGCACCCTGGGTAAATAAAAGTAAAATGCACTGTGAAAAAATAACTTTGCTGTTTATCCTCTTGATCTTTGATTCAAGCTATCAAATTAAAATAATTGAAAGAAAAAAAGAAACATTAACTCACATATTTTTCTAATTGCTACCCCCTCTCAAAACATGCTGTACAATGTCAATATGACCTGAAGTTCTACGTCTGCCAATTGATGAGCTGTTAATGGGCAGAACTTGATATGACAAACAACATATTCCTTGTAGAGTCCAAAAATCGTACATGGAATGCCTCAATGGGCGTTAACAGGCTCTGTTTTTTGACAGCCCCCCAACCTGAACTCCATTAGAAGAAGGAAAGAAAAAAAAACCTTGTAGGAAAGAGAGAGAGACACCCCCCGCCATATCTTACAGGCAGGTTGGGCATGCAATGGGTGTCACAAAATGGGGTAAATACAACACAACACACAAAACAGAACACAAATACAAACAACATGAGGTAAATAACAGACAACAGCAATACATTTTTTCTATGGAATATTTTCTAGAGCAGCATTCCCTAAATGAAAAGTATGTGTGTTAAAAAAAGAATAGAAATGGATAACCTCGCTGAATGAAAGGTGCAGCATGCTGTTTTTTTCCATCCTGAATTTCTCAAAATAAAGCGTTTTCCTAGCACAACTCAAAAATGTACATTTTAGGTTAACTGCCTTATACTCAGTGCTACAGGCATAAAGTCTTTTATCCTACATTGGAAAATTGAGTTTAAAAAAAGGTACTGATGGATTGGCAGTCTGTGGCACATACACAATTAATTGTGTATCATAAGATTTATTCAGTAGATTTTAATCTTGCACCATTCTTTATTTCAGTCTATGTATCTCGTCTCACCTCAGATGCTCTGCTCTCTTCAGCAAACTCCGAGGCCTCCGCACCATCCATGCTACTTGCCTCTTCAGTAGCTGTACACTCTAATGAAGAAAAAAAAAAGCAAACAAAAAAAGATTAATTGAAAAATAAAACGTAATTCTTTGGATGATTTTTTTTCCTCTAACACAGGATGTCAAACAGTTCTCTTTGAGTTGAACATATTAGATAACCAGAATAGATTTATGCTTCAGGTTGACTAAACATTTTTTTAAGCACAGTTTTGCTAAATGTTTGGTTTCCCAGTCTGAACAAAAATGTATTTTACCTGTTGACTCGCCTTGTTCATTACTTCTGGATGTCTTACTGCTTGCACACTGATTTTTTTGCTCATCACAGTCAATTTCTTCTGCCGTCTGGTCTTCAGAGCTACAAATAAATAAAATAATAAAAAAAAACAACAATTTCATTTTAGATTATACAGTCAGCTCTCTATATCCATGGGTCTAAAATATATACATAGGAAAAAAAAGTTCTACTACAATAACATCTGCTGTGCATACCCTGCTGTAGACTGCTGCCATAACAGTTGAATAAAATGGCTCATGGGAGCAAACATACAGCTCCTACATAGCAACCAACTGCTGAGCCACCACACTGCTCTTTAAGTGGCTAGCTCAGGTCACACGAGGGACCCTTGCTCTACCTTGTGATCGACTGACTCCATTCTCCAACAATTGCCTCCTTTATAAAAAGGAAATCTCCTTTTCATTCACCTATCCCACCTCATCTTCGGAGCATTACCAACTGCCAAATATGGGAAACTGTTCCCATCCTTACACTTCCCACAGTACTGTAGCTCTTAAACAAAACACAAAAGACATACGCATATTCTGGAACATAAAGACCAAACAAAGACGACTCAAACAAAGAATACTCAACAATTAGTAACCAAAATCTTAAACTGAAGTCGAACTTCATTAAGCCACTTATACCCCAAAAAAACCAATCAAAGTGAGTCTGTACATCGGCCCGAAGACACCTGACCAGGGCACCGGCTTTAAACTTAGGTTATCTAATTGCTTGCAAAAACGTGTGTAAGCTAGTACTGGATCGGTCGTAAGACTGCGTGTAGGTTATCAGTACACTGTAAATAAAATGTTGAAGTTTCAGCTGAAGAAATCTGTTCTTATTGAAAGGGAAATGCATAGACGCATCAGCAAGTGCTGCCCTGCGATTCTTTAAACAAAAGCCATTATGTTGGCATCCCCAACTGTAAGGTGCTGTGAGGAACTTGGTTTGACATTGTATGTTTGTTCTACTAAAATTGGTTTTAAAAGCAACTAATTGGTTAGAGCAATCTCTCAAAGTCTGAGAGGGAGCATAAAGTGCAATTTCTCAACAAGAGAATACAAAACATAGATGTTTTTAAAAGTGTAATGCTTGTCAATGTCATTATTCCCTAAACATTACAGTATAACAATCATATAAATAGTAGATACAATATAGTAGGCATTATAAGTAATGATTTGAAGTATACGGAAGAATGTGCAAAGTATATGCAAATATGCCATTTAAAACAAAGCACTTGAACATTTGCAAATTTTGGTATCTGTAGGAGGTCCTGGAACCAATTCCTTATGGTTACGGGAGGGCCGACTGTACTGGTTTTTTCTCTTTAGGCACCGAGCAATGTACAGTTAGCAGTAAAACATAATATGATAGTTATAATTTGTTACTAAAGCTTCACCTATTCTGTTTCTATTCTTGGTACTCAAATGTGGCACTTTGTGCCACTGCCCACTTGCCAAGTTGTTTTGCCTGCCTAAGGTAAAGTCATCTCTGATAGAGGACTGCAGGAATCATCGGGTAGAGGGGTCTTTTCATAGGATTGGCTGGCCCAGCACTGGGTGGAATGGCCAATAGGGGAAGGCAGCTTGATGGCCGAGGTCTCCAGGACTCTGAACAAATCCAAATCGTATAATGGGATATCATCTACTGCTCTGTACTTGTAATATTTCTGTATATAATAATCTGTTTATATTATATTGACGATTACTTATGTTCTGTTCTATGTATTGTATTGACCCCCTTTATTTGACACCTACTGCATGCCCAACCAACCCGGAAAGGGGTCTCTTTTTGAACTGCCTTTCCCAAGGTTTCTTCCAGTTTTTCCTCATCTTCTTAAGAGAGACAAGCCTGGGGGGGGCTGTCAAAAGGCAAGGCCTGTTAAAGCCCATGGCAGCACGCCTTGTGTGATTTTGGGCTATACAAAAATAAACTGTATTGTATTGTTTTGGTTTGGTTTCCTCAGAGTGCTCCGGTTTCCTCCCACAGTCCAAAGACATGCAGGTTAGGTGGACTGGCGAGCTTAAATTGTTCCTAGTGTGTGCTTGGTATGTGGGTGTGTGTGCCCTGTGGTGGGCTGGCGCCCTGCCCGGGGTTTGTTCCTGCCTTGCACCCTGTGTTGGCTGGGATTCGCTCCGGTAGACCTCTGTGACCCTGTGTTAGGATATAGCGGGTTGGATAATGGATGGATGGATGTATTGTTTTGTATAGTAGTCCTAAATTCACTTAAAATCATCGAACATATAACAGCAAAGGAACTTAAAAATCATGCCATAATTAAAAATAAGGAAAATGGGGATATAAACATTTAACTAAAATCACCTTATATTTACATTAAATGTTACAATAATTAGATCATAATGCTGTGTTGAACTGCATATGAACTTCTAGTTGAAGTATTTGAAGCTTTCAATTGTCTCAGCTTGAAAATTTGTCTTTTCCTTTTAATCGCTTTCCATAATGAATGGATTCACTCCTAGCTAAAATAAAAACATAAAAAACATGCTGTATGCCAAGGGCCATGTGGTTTTGACTTAGTCTTAAAAATCAGATTATATTGATTCGATGTTAATTAATGTTGATTTATTTTGTTTTCTTATTGTGTTTTTTATTTCTCTATTCTTTATTATGTAAAGCACTTTGAGCTACTGTTTGTAAGAAAATGTGCTATATAATTAAATGTTGTTCTTGTTGTTGTTGTTGTGAACAAGCTGTGTTACCAAATTTCCACAGACTGCGGGACTCAGTCATAGTGCTGAGGGTTAATCGGATGTATAAGAATTACTATGTAAGTAATGGAATATTTTTTCTGTATACAATATATATATATTTTTTAAACCAGTTCACTGGTGCTTGTTACTCTTAAACTGCTACATACAATTGCCCATAAGATGAGTAAACGCAATTTTATAGGAAAGTGTTTTTGAATGTAACACTGAATTGCGGATTGCTTTAACTTATTACATTCAGCATTGATATTTACAGGCAATTTATGTGTTCCATGCAATAAACTGAATGCTTTAACACTAGAATTACCAGAGCCTACGAAAAAACTCAGATGTGCATGTGCATTCTTGCTCCGATGTAGAAGGGAGCGGAGTTTAACTCTGTTATAGCATGTCTATGTGAAAACAGCAGTGTCAGATGCGGGGGTGGGATGTGTTTGGGCTCGTGAATGTGGCTGAGATAATAAAACTGACTTAAAAAATAAACAAAAAACAAAGCTAACCTTTACAAGTATCATAAATTACACCGGCTGTTACAGACTGAAATCAAATGTATGTTTTTATTCTAAAATAGTAAGACTAAGAGCAGTTTACTTCTCAAAACGGAGTGGTGCAGGATCAAACTCGCGACCTTTTGATTCCCAGTCGGCAGCTGATTCTATTGCGCCACGGAAGCAGTCATAATAAACGGGTGTCAATGTCGCATGTTAAGGCGGCTTTTTGTTTCTGCAGTTATATTTTTGAATAAAAGCGCAATTGTTGTGTTATATTTGTACCTTCTGTGAAAGTATTTCTTTGATACTTCAGGCTTCATACATTATCTAGTTTATGCCTACATTTTGTCATCTACTACTAGAATATAAAAAACGTTTCTGTTTTAACAATGTGTTTACACAGATTACTGTAGAAATGGAACAGACATGAAATGCGTGTGTTCCAAACAATGATCTATTATTTCCACTCTAAAACTCCACTTCACTCCCAGAAAATCAATCAAGGCAAGAGCTGGGAGAAGTTTGTGCACGTTCTAAGTCGGTGGGGGGATGGAATAGCCGGCTGCTTGCTGCCTGATTTTATCAGCACATTTAGATGACAAAAAGACGCTGGTGGAGAGCTGTGAACGATTTTAAGAAACAATTTAAGGTGGGACGGATTTACAAGTTTTTTTTCGTAGGCTCTGGTAATTCTAGTGTTAAGCACTGTATAGAAAAAAACAAGTGAAAAAAAATAATGTTGTTAATTATATGCAATGCCCAACTCCTCTATGTTCCATCTGTGAGAGACCATTTTAATGAGCATATGCAAGGGTTTGAACTGATCAAAGCATGCTATTGCTCCTGGCATATGTTGTACCCATTGTGATACTGAGCATAGCAGCACATCGAGGATGGACCACAAAGGGGTCACACCACTTCTCCACAATATTGTACATATTTTACCACCAAAGGAGGCACAGTGCCTAAGAATATCTCCCTTGCTACAGTATTATTATTATTGTGTTGAAAAACACAGGTCAGCTAATTGTCTTTTTCTCTATAATTTCAACAAACTTCAGTCAAATCAGTCAAAGCATTTGTAAGAGTTTGGGGTATTTAGTTTTTCTTTTGTTGGAGTGTTGTCTCAAATGCACCATCCTGTCAAATTTCAGCTTTTTACCTAAACAGGAAATAAGGTTTGTGTTGATGACGGAGTCAGGTTAAACCCCATTAAAGTGAACACCTAAGTAACAGAATTTTCAGAATAAGAAATACTTTTATGTTAAACAAATCTCGTTTTAACAAAATGTAAATCTCAGTATTAACAGCTAAACCCAGGTAACTCAAAGGAATGCCTCCTAAGTACTTCCAGTAAAACCTGTGAGGCTATTGCTGTATTTTTCAATCAAAAAATTAACGATATTAGAAATAACATAGTATATCTCCCGAACACTAAGGATCCTCCTAAACCCCAGCATTTTGTTATAAACAAATTAAATTCTTTCACTAGGATAGATTTACCTGATTTACAAAAAATAATACCTCAATTAAAACCCTCCACCTGCGTCCTTGATCCAATACCAACAAATTATTTCAAATAAGTATCGGGCGTGCTACTTGATAATGTTCTTGACATAGTAAATTCGTCATTAGATACGGGGGTCTTCTCAGACTGTCTTAAGACTGCTGTAGTTAAAACCCTACTCAAGAAAAATAATCTTGACCCTCGGCTCTCTCAAAATTTTAGACTCATCTCTAACATGCCTTTCTTAAGTAAAGTTCTGGAGAAGGCAGTCATTATGCAGTTAAATGACCTCCTAAATAAACATGCTATTCTTGATAAATTTCAGTCGGGTTTTAGAACAAATCACAGCACAGAAACTGCACTCGTTAAAGTAGTAAATGATTTGCGGTGAATGCAGACAGAGGCCATTTATCTGTTCTCATCCTCTTAGATCTGAGTGCTGCATTTGACACCATTGATCATAATATTCTTAGAAATCGCCTTAGTCAATGGGAGGGCCTCTCTGGCAGTGTCTTAAATTAGATTGAATCCTACCTGACAGGGAGAAAATTCTTTGTTAGTTGTGGTAATTACAACTCAAAGACACATGATATTCAATATGGTGATCCACAAGGCTCTATCCTGGGTCCGCTGCTCTTCTCAATCTACATGCTTCCATTAGGTCAGATTATCTCAGAGCACAATGTGAGCTACCACAGCTATGCTGATGACACACAGCTGTACTTATCAATAGCACCTGATGACCCCGATTCTCTTGATTCACTAACACAATGTCTGACTTGTATCTCAGAATGGATGAATAGTAACTTTCTCAAGTTAAATAAAGAGAAAACTGAAATCTTAGTGATTGGCAATAATGGATACAATGAGGCTATCAGAAATAAGATGGATACATTAGGATTAAAAGTCAAAACGGAGGTAAAAAGCTTAGGGGTAATTGTTGACTGCAATCTGAATTTTAAATTGCATATTAATCAGATCACTAGGACAGCATTTTTTCACTTAAGAAACATAGCTAAAGTTAGACCTCTTATATCACTGAAAGATGCTGAGAAATTAGTTCACGCTTGTTTTCAGTCGACTAGATTACTGTAACGTACTCCTCTCAGGACTACCCAAAAAAAACATAAATCGTTTGCAAAAAGTGCAGAATGGAGCGGCTAGAATCCTAACTAGTAAAAGAAAATCCGAGCACATCTCTCCAGTTTTGATATCACTACACTGGTTACCTGTGTCATTCAGGATTGATTATAAAGCCTTAAATAATCTCACCCCATCTTATATATCGCAATGTCTGAAACCTTATATTCCAAATCGTAACCTTAGATCCTCAAATGAGTGTCTCCTTAGAATTCCAAGAACAAAACTTAAAAGAAGTGGTGAGGCGGCCTTCTGCTGCTATGCACCTAAAATCTGGAATAGCCTGCCAATAGGAATTCGCCAGGCTAATACAGTAGAGCACTTTAAAACACTGCTGAAAACATATTACTTTAACATGGCCTTTTTATAACTTCACTTTAACTTAATCCTGATACTCTATATGTTCAATTCATCATAATAACTATTCATGGTGGCTCTAAAATCTGTACTGATCCCTACTCTCTCTCTGTTTCTTTTTCCGGTTTCTTTGTGGTGGTGGCCACCTACTCAAAGCATTATGATGCTCCAACAATGATGGATGGATTAAAAGGCAGAAGTCTACGTGACCATCATCATCAAGTCCTTCCGTGAGAACCCTAAATCCAAAGAGGACTGTTTCATTTATGTTAGGTAGAATGCCCAGAGGGGACTGGGCAGTCTAATGGTCTGAAATCCCTACAGATTTTATTTTTTTCTCCAGCTGTCTGGAGTTTTTTTTTTATTTTTTCTGTCCACCCTGGCCATTGGACCTTACTCTTATTCTATGTTAATTAATGTTGACTTATTTTATTTTCGTGTCTTTTATTTTTCTATTCTTCATTATGTAAAGCACTTTGAGCTACTTCTTGTATGAAAATGTGCTATATAAATAAATGTTGTTGTAACAAAATGTTTTTTCCACCAAAAACGGCCACCGAAGATAATAATGTGATGGAAAAAAAAATACTTAATGCCACTTTCAGCACTTCCTGTGCAGAATCTCAGAAACTCTGCAGCAGGTTGTCTCAAAGAGAAAGACGGTCTGTTGCGATATTTCCAGTCTTGGCGAGCATGTAGGGATGACATCATACATATGTCTGAATTCCGTGTCAGTGTTCCATTGAGCATCCGCATGGGTAGTTGTTTTGTGTGCAGATAATGTACTGTTTCAGTTTCATAGCACTTTTCAAAGTTTTTTTTGAGAGGAACAAAAAAAAGGAGAGAAACGGCGTCAGTTTACGCTGAAAGAAAAATTAACAATCCTAGAATAAGTTGATTCCAGAATGAAGAAAAATGGGGCAAAAACATTTTGTAATCACACCTTCATCTTATGACTAGTTTTCATTCAGTATTTTCACACCTGTATTTCTATTTTAAAAAAAGTCACATCTAACGTCTCGTTTCCATTCAGTATTTTCATACCTTACATCTAATGATCTTATTTTCAAATAAAATATTTTTTGCAGTTTAAAAAGCGTCGTTTTTTTAAGCAGGTATTGTCAAGCTTAGGTCACCGAGTTGCATGAGAGACACGAAGAAGAGTCCAGGTTTTCAAGGAAAATACATGTACTTTGTTACTTATAGAGAAGACAAGTACAGTCTCAAGACTTTATTCAAAATAGGAGCTGCAGCATGGGTGATCGTCCGGCTTTAGCTCCCATCTTCAGATTAGAAGAACTGTCGTGGTAGACTCATTTCTCACATCTATGTGGGGTCGATGTGCTTGATCAACGTTCTCCAAACAGCACAGTCCTGCACCTCCTCACAAGTCAAGCCCTTTTCCTTCAGATCTTCTTTTACTTTATCTGTCCACCTCCACTTTGACATCCCTTGCTTTCTCTTCCCCAGTACTTCATTCACCATCCTCATCTTTCTTTTGCCAACATATTTCATTGTCTCTTCTCATCACATGACCATACACTTCAACCTACTTTCCTGGATTTCTCTCCCCCTTTTGTTGTACCTCCGATTGTCTCAATTTTTATTCTGTCCTTGGTTGTAACTCCATACATCCATCTCAATATTCTTATTTCTGCCACATCTAACTTCTTCTCCTGTGCTCCCTTCACTGTCCATGTCTCAGTTCCATATATCATTTTAGGAAGTTAATCAAAGACTTTGTTAAATGGTGTGACTCAAACCACTTACACCTGAACACCAGCAAGACCAAGGAACTGGTGGTGGATTTTAGGAGGCCCAGGGCCCTCATGGACCCCATGATCATCAGAGGAGACTGTGTGCAGAGGGTACAGACCTATAAATACCTGTGAGTGTTGCTGGATGACAAATTGGACTGGTCTGCCAATACTGATGCTCTGTGTAAGAAAGGTCAGAGCCGACTATACTTTCTTAGAAAGTTGGCATCCTTCAACATCTGCAATAAGATGCTGCAGAGGTTCTACCAGATGGTTGTGGCGAGTGCCCTCTTCTACGCGGTGGTGTGCTGGGGAGGCAGCATAAAGAAGAAAGACGTCTCACGCATGGACAAACTTGTTAGGAAGGCAGGCTCTATTGTAGGAATAAAGCTGGACAGTTTAACATCTGTAGCAGAGCGACAGGCGCTAAGCAAACTCATGGCAATCAAGGAAAATCCACTGCATCCACTGAACAGTGTCATCTCCAGGCAGAGGAGTAGCTTCAGTGACAGACTTTTGTCACTGTCTTGCTCCACTGACAGACTGAGGAGATCGTTCCTCCCCCACACTATGCGACTCTTCAATTCCACCCGGGGGAGTAAATGCGAACATTATTCAAAGTTATTGTCTGCTTTTACATGCATTTTTATTACTCTTTAATTTTAATATTGTTTTTTGAATCAGTATACTGCTGCTGGATTATGTGAATTTCCCCTTGGGATTAATAAAGTATCTATCTATCTATCTATCTATCTATCTATCTATCTATCTATCTATCTATCTATCAATCAATCAATCAATCATTGCTGGTCTTACCACTGTTTTAAAAACCTTATTTTAATCTTCCCCCTAATTCTTCAATTACAAAATATTCTAGATACCTTCTTCTAATTGTTCCATCCACACTACACTCTGTGGGTTATCTCTGCATGTAGTTTTCCATCTCAGTCTACCACTGATCCTAGATATTCAAATTTATCCACTCTTTTCAATCTCTCTCCCTGCAGGATAACGTCTGAATATGATAAATGAAACCAATTCAGTTGAAAACATTAAAATTCACAAACAAATTACTCTGAACACTTATACAAGGGTTAGAATAAAGCACTCAACTTCAGAACAATACAATCCTACTGTACAAGTACTCATTTTCATTATCAACCATTTAATAGCTATTTTCTAGGTTTACCCAAATTAGCCATAGACTTCAAACATTTTTCCTCCAGTGTCCTGTGCATCCTTTGGGATGAGACCCATTCTTTCACATCATTAGATATCATCTCTAAATACAATTTCATCTCCCTCTGGGTCTCATATAACGCCTTCCTCTTCACCCAACCATCCTACATCTTTTGCTCAATATGCCCAAACCAGCTCCCAACTTTTATACTCTTTCCTTCATACCTCTTACTATCAAGCTTCCATAGTAGTTTTGAATTAATTTTGGTAGAACTAAGTTAAAAGATAATTTTAAAATACAGAAGCACTTCTGGAAGATAAATTCTGCATACAATATTAAAAATGTACTAAACAGAATTTGCATTTTTTTGTTACACATTATTCAAATAATTTCTAAAATGAAGGTTTCATGTGCCGCAAACAATAATTAAACTTTACCTTTCCTGCTTCTGCTTCTTTGGTGCTGGTTCATCCTGGGATCCCTCTGAACATTCAGTCTGGCATTCTGGATTTACAGCATCATCTCCAATAAAAAAAAATATATATATATATTTATTTTATATATATATATATTTATTTTATATATATATATATATATTTTATTTATTTATATATATATATATATATATATATATATATATATATATATATATATATATATATATATATATATATATATATATATATATATAGTAAACAGAACTGCAATTAAAACTGTCCAATCTGGCTAAAATTCATAAGAAAGCCTCAAACTTTTGCAAGTTTTTTTTCTCTTTTCCATGAAACATTATGTAGAATGGCATCTGGAGGAACCACAAAAACATCCAATTTTTAAAATGGCTTCCTCCCAGTTTTTGTTAATCTTTACATAAATTGTATAAAAAATAGAATCCACATTTATTCTCTTAAACAAATAAAATGTTTGACAGAAATGTAACAGCATGCTGATTAAGAATTTTTAACTAAATTTCAATAAAAAGGAACAGTTTAATACACACAGCAAAATGGAATATCTTTACTTAAAATACAGCTTTTTTGGGAAGGGATGTGTAATTAGTAGATAAAGTACTTATATAATTTGTAGAATACTACTGTAAATGAGATAAAACATGGAAATGATTAAAAATGATTTGTATAGAAGCACTCTATAGTATTGTAAAATCATCCAACCTGCTATATCCTAACTACAGGGTCACAGGGGTCTGCTACAGCCAATCCCAGCCAACACAGGGTGCAAGGCAGGAAACAAACACCGGGCAGGGCGCCAGAGCACACACACTCACCAAGCACACACTAGGGCCAATTCAGAATCGCCAATCCACCTAACCTGCATGTCTTTGAACTGTGGGAGGAAACCGGAGCACCAGGAGGAAACCCACGCAGACACGAAGTGAACCCGGGTCTTCTAACTGCGAGGCAGCAGCGCTACCACTGCGCCACCGTGCTGCCCCATTTGGAAAATCATGTGATTGTATATTATCGATAAATGTTTGGGATTGGTAACGTCATTTAATAGTCATAGTATTTTGCCATTTTTTAATTGCTATGTCCTTGTGACCCTGCTTTGGATAAGCAGATTTAGAAAATAGATGAATGAAATTATTATGTATTCAACAAAAACATTATAATTATAATATAATTAATTGTATTGCACATATGGAGGCAAAAAGTAACAGGTTTTATTTTCCAATTTTAATTCTAGTTAAACAAAAACTTATTTTGACATGGTATTGGTTAAAAATATTCCTTAAATGCTAGAAAAACATAGTATACTGTATTTATGGTCCAATTTACCAACAGCACTGAAACAATACCTCTACTTGAATTTTTCTTGATCAGCTCATTCGTCACAGAATGCTCCTTTTGGACATCACCAATACTTGCTGAAGGTCTCTGTTCCATTTCTCTCTTTCTGTCTGGTACCCTGACAAAGTCCTAAAATAAATGAAGAGAAAAACGTTAGACAAACATTTACTTTTACTGCTAGATGTTTTCACAAATAAATAAATGAAAAATCAGCATTTTACCAAACCTACAATATTGGATTGTTAATCATTTATAGAAACTTGAATTATATCCCCTTAAATTATTTCATTTTTACAGAAACATGATCAAAACTACTTTTGAAAAGGAGCAATTTACTGAAAATTGTCAATTTTAGGAAAGCAAAAGAAGACTCTCCTATTTTAGATATCCTGGCAGCAATATTGCTACTATATCTTCGCTAGTAAAATTCTCTTTATGTTAGAAAGCTGAGATTTTTTTCTGACTAATAAACCTGCCCAAAGGGTTATTCTCAGAGGAAAGGCAGACGCCAACATTCTCTGCTCCGATTGGCTGACACTCTGCGTCCTTGACACAATTTTATAATGTATGTCAGGCCCTAAGGTGTGTTGGCAGTATTAAAACCAAAAGTATATTTTTATGTTATTGTTTTTGGCTTTTAACTGCCAAGAAATGTGTAAAAACAACACATATTAAAAGGAGTTGCTCAAAGCATATTTATTAAAATAACTGTATTTAACACATATACAGTATATTAGAACAGGTGAGTGACAGAGAAGCATAGCTTGGCAAGACAGCAAATACTGGTTTTACTTGCCAACAGCTGGAAGTCAAAAACTGTTTTTGAGTATAAGAAGGGAATATTTTAGTAAACAGTTTAATGGTGATGATTCCCACACACTTTGCTACTCTTCTCTGCTCAAATAATGCAATCCATCTAGGTCTCCATAAAAGAATACAGCTATAGTAGGTAGGCAATTAATTCCCACTTCTCCAAGTTCTTCACACTGAAAAAAATAAGTCACACACTATAATTCAGCAACTTATAAAATTAATCTGAATATGCTATTCTACACTATAATAGATTAGTATTTAAACTCTCTGTTAAAATGAGTACATATCCATTTAAAAAAGGGCGGCAACAGTGCATACAGAGTATAAATATAGTATTACTACTTATTATTTGGCTGACTTATAACATTAGAGATATAATTAGCTACAATTTATTTTGTTTTTGAAGCAATTTGTAATGCAATTTTTATTATAGTTGGAAGCTTGTTATAGCACTGTGTACCTGCACAGTGAAGAGAAATGCTAAAAAAATGACCATTCTCATTTGCCCCACTGTGTGACCCTGGCAATGTTACAAAACCTGCCTGAAAAAAAAAAAATATTATTTTATCCCAAACACAACTACACGATGCAGAAGTCTCATGTTCAAACAACTTATTTTTATTAAATCAAGTACCTTTTTAGGGGATTTTCAATCACCATGAACTCTCATTTTTCTCATCTTTTTTTACCTCCTCCACTCATTCCCTGGTGTACACTGTCCTTCTGCTTTCCCAAATCCAACTCACCTTGATGAGGCAGAGGGGCTTCTTTAATGCCAGACCGGACTACAACTCCCTTGCAGTTCTATGGGTGGGCACACAGCAGTGGGATGCTGCCACCTGGCATATTGGGGAAGCATAAGGCCCTGTAAAGAAGTCTCCCCTCTGTCCTTCCATTATGTCATACGGACTGGGAAAGGGAACATCAACCATCCCATCTGGCACACCCATCTACTGTTCATTATGAAGACCTCATGGCTTGCTAACTGATACTCCGTCCCAGCCAGGATGCCAACTCACCCTTCCCTTCCATCACAATATATTTAGTCAAACCCTTGTACTATGGATCTCCACTTGTAAATCAGGATAATTTTCACAAACAGAAGTTTCTACATTAAACATTATTTAACATTGTTAACATAACATAATAAATAATTAACTAATAATGAATAACATAACAAGATTATTAACATTATTTAAATATCAATTTTACTTGTTCCAAAGAATGGCTGTATCTGCTTAATGACTTCTCTATATTATGTTACTGACTATTGTATGTAAATGTTCAAGGTAATATTTCATCACTAAAATTAGTAATATTACATAACATGTAAAACAAAAACATTTTGCCAAGTTCAGGCTGAAGTTTTCAGTACATAAAGTCTTAACCAACACAAAAATCTTCTTTGGTGAAAATACATGAACAAAATTTGTGAACGTTTTGTTACTTTTCTAATATCAGTTACAGATACTTTAAATTGATTCCTCACTATGACTGCTCTTTGTTTCTTTAGTAAAGTTCGAATTTTTTTTTCCTTGTTTAGTTATTCTTGTGTATATTTGTTTGCTATAACATTTATGTATTTACTTATTTACCAAGATTCTGTAAAACATCAAAATTTCTGTCTATCTAAAGTCTTGGCTATTTACTAAGTACCTGGATGCAGGATCCTATTTTCTAAGCCAGGTGGTTGCCTACAGCCAACAAAAGAATCTTAGATACCTTTCTTTTTGAATAAGCTGCCAGCTGTTTCTGCCATTTGATATATATATATATATACTTGTCTTACCTTATTGAAAGTTCTACTTTGTGGAAGGTATGGCCGATTGGAGAAGGGCATCCGTGGAGTTTTCAGAGCAACCCCCATGGGCGCTGGACCCAGCAAGGAAGGTCGAGCTCCTGGTGGAAAGAACTGCTGGGGACTCATTGCAAAACCTCTTAGGTTTCCTAAAAGAAAAAAAAGAGTAATTATGAGAA